>NW_005871167.1:0-6887 GCF_000147115.1 Myotis lucifugus
ACACAGAGCAGGGCCGTGGTGGGGGGAGGTTTGGGGCACCACACCCTGTCACACACAGAGCCACAGGGTGATCAGGGGGTTGGGGAGCTCCCCCCTATCAGGCACAGAGCAGGGCTGATCAGGGGGTTTGGGCGCTGCCCCCTGTCACGCTGATCCTGGTGCCGGGAGGCCTCGTGGCTCCACTGATCCCGGTGCTGGGAGGCATATTACCCTTTTACTATATTGGATAGAGGCCTAGTGCATGGGTAGGGGCTGGTTGGTTTGCCCTGAAGGGTGTCCTGGATCAGGGTGCGGGTCCCCACTGGGGTGCCTGGCCAGCCTGGATGAGGGGATGATGGCTGTTTGCAGCTGGTCACACCCCCTTCAGAGTGGGGGTCCCCACTGGGGTGCCTGGCCAGTCTGGGTGAGGGGCTGAGGGCTGTTTTCAGGCTGGTGGGTGACTGAAGCTCCCAACCGCTCCTTTTTTCTTTTTTTTTTTTTTATTCTGGGCCAAGGCCTCTGCTGCTGAAAGCAGGTATCTGGTTTGTTTAGGTTCTATAATCGAAACACTGTATCATCTCCAGCTCTGAGATCCCGGCCGGCTGAAAGCTGGTTTCTGGGGTTTTGTTTAGCTTCTATATTTGTTACAATATTTCAAACTGCCAGCTCAGAGGCCGGCAAGGCAGGTGGGGAACGTTGGAGTCCTCCTTCACTGAAGCAAGCAAGCCTCATGTTCACTTCCAGATGGCTGCCGGCCGCCATCTTGGCTGGCAGTTAATTTGCATATCGCCCTGATTAGCCAATGGGAAGGGTAGTGGTCGTACGCTAATTACCATGTTTCTCTTTTATTAGATAGGATTGCATATTATGTGCCAGAGTAGGTTCTAAAGTCTTTACATATAGTCATTTATATAAATCAGATTTATATTATACATACATATGATTTTTAAATAGAGTCTGGTATACATAAGCAGGATAAATCCAATTTGATAATGAAAGTTTGTAACATTTTGAGAATGCGAATCACATAAGAAGAAAACAATTATCAATGCTATATAGAAAATGAAACACCAAATCTACTAGTTCTCTTTTTTCTATATTAGGCAGGTATATAACACATAGTTCTCGTTATTCATAACCCATATGTAAAATGAAAATAGACAATTATTGTTTCTTTGACATAAAGTTCATCTAGAGAGCAACAACTCCAGAATGGCTCAAAATTGGGCAAAAAACATTTAATGCTGGATGAGGCCCCCCTGCAGACCTTTCATAATCACCCTGTGCATAGCCATGAGTAGCCATGAGTGAGCCTGCAAAAACAAAAACAAACAAACAAAATCCCAAGTCTCTGGGGAGCAGGCCTGTGAATAGTGTCTGGAAAAAGCAAGGTTCCTGTCAGCATTCCAAGATGGGACCAGTGAAGGTAATGGTACAAGTGTGAAGAGTTCTGAAGGTTTTAATATTTTCCTGAGAAATGGACCCAAAGAAAAGATCGTGCCCAATTATTTAAAAACAGGATTTGGTTATCAAAATGTCCTAATTCTAGGGATTAGAAATCATCTTTTACTTTTTTCTTCCTGAGGAATTTCAAGGCCCATCTAATGCAATAAAAATCATTCTATCATTTTTATTCAGCCTGCACCTTATTATTTATTATCAGGTATTTTTACCTGCCCTTGACTCCTGAGAATTTCTTTGAATACGTGCTGAGCAATTATCTTCCTTAGCGGTGAGGAACACATGATAGGAATAAGAGGTGTAGTTTAAATTAACATTTTTCTTTTTTACTAATTTTTAACACTTTCAAAAATTCCTGCTGCTAAATGGCCTGAGCTTGCACTTAATGCTGCAAATCAATGCTATCTAGCATGTTGACAGAGATGGCACCAGTTAGACTGATGGAAAGACAAAGTTCCCATGTGTCCAAAATGTTATTCCTGAATAAATTTTAAAAAGCATAAAGTAAGGAGTTTTCTCAGTTTATTTCCAAATAGAACAGAAGTATAAACTCTCGAGAACAAAGAATGAAGATCACAGGTCCACTTGAAGTGCTAGAATTGTGAGACCTGAAGGGAAGGCAGTGCCAACGGAAGGATGAGTGGTCGACTCCTTCCACTTTGAGGTGATCAGTGATTGTGTACACTTCATGTACACGGTAATCTCTCTACAAAATTTCTTATTACTTCCAACACAGAAGAGACCATGGATGGACTGGATAAAGGCAATAATTCTAAGAAGTAATGAGGAAAACTAAATTTACCCTAGGTTGAATCAGAATCAAATTGTTGCCAAGAAATTTAACTAGAGCAATGTAATATAGAGGAAAACAAACAAAAATTCTGTGGTTTATTATACAATGCAATTAAGTTTCTGCCTTTTAGAAAAAACATATCAACTTCCTGATTAAGCATCAATAAAGGAGAATGAAGCATATTTGCAGATTACAGAAAGATGAAATCTGTTATAGTTCCGAGGAGGCAAGACCTCCCTGAAAACTGAGTTAAATGAATGTTTAAGTAGTACTAAGAGGGTTACACTTATAATCTTTATAATATGGATGGACATTATCTGTCTGGTATATATGTATATTCTAGTTTTTTTAATTTAGTTTCCTCATCTGTAAAATAGTATAGATAACCACACAACTTCTCTTAATTTTTGTGTGTGATGGACAACTGAAATAATGCTAAAAATTAACACCAAAAAAATAAATAGTAGGCAGTTATGGGACTGGAGGTAAATGCATAATGTCTATATTTTAGTGAGAATGATGTATAATGAGATGTATAATGTCTATGTTTTAGTGAAAATGTTGTAATGTAGGAAAACATAACTAAATCCCAATACAACTAAATTCCTAATAAGATAAAATGCTATTTCCCTAAATTTTGTTTTTCATTAACTAAAATTTTGAATAAAATCTGATAATTAAATCCCTACTATTTTATTGGTCAAATATTATCTTTTTACATGTGAAATTTTTACTAAAATATGAAAGCATCGTTATGATTTTTATATTATCTCATTTTTTTAAAAAAAATACTAATGGTAAAGACAAGGATATACAATTCTTGAAGGATACCATTTATTTCTTAAAGAAAATTAAATATGGATGAATAAACAACACTAAAATTAACTGCCAATGAAACATCTAAAATTATCACAAAATCAGGGATTTCATCCATACTTTTTTTTTTTACTTAATTGTCCTGTGTGTCCTGAGCGAGAGAGAGAGGAAAGCAGGCTTGATTTTCTTAGTGATGGACTATTTTGTATCTGTCATGTCCTAGTTTATTTTTTATCAACTGAATCAGTAAATTAGTTCATACAACATAACTGATTGCCTAGCTTAGTTTTATTTCCTTACACACCCTGCTGAATGGGATATTATTTTACATGAACAAACCCCTTTCTGGAGCAAGTACCAAACTGTATACTTTTGTTTTTTACACTGTGGGGGCAAAGAACATGCACAGCTGCACCATTATTTATTTGCGTCTGGTGTTTTGTTTGCCACAAAGCAGCCATCATAAATAATAGGCAGTAGAGGACAGAGACTCAACCTTTAATAATATTGTTTTGAAAATGCACCAGCTAGCATTGAAAATGTCATATAAAATTCATACCCATCGCTGTTTACAGAGGGGGAAAAAAGAACAGTTGCACTTTGCAATGCTAGCACAGTTCTCCAAAACATTGAGAGAGATGCTGCGTGCCTGTCTTTTTTCACACTTATTTTTGGTATCCAGTTCTATGTTTCAGGGTTATATTGATTTTTATTCTGGATGTGGGTGATTAATCTTTCAGGAAGCAGTCAGGTGCATTAGTGCAGGGCTGAATAGAAACACCAGTGCATTTTCTCAACTCAAAGTGGGGTAGGATGAGGCAAAACCAACCCACCTACTGCTTTTATCTGGTTATGTGTACCCACAATAAAATGAATCTCTGAAACTGACAGCCACATGGACTGGTTAACAGGAACCTTGACACTGTTTTCCACACTTGCTATTGTTTATTAATGGCCTGTCAGGAACTTCTGGCAAACAGTAAAATGTTAGTGTTTTGTGAGAACATTAGTGATCTTTTTAAGATCAAATCTCTAGGTTAAGTGTATTCACCTTATACATTTGCTTCCCAGAAGGTACATTCTTTAGTACTTGCTTTTCCTTGATAAGGATTTCTCCCTCATTACAGGAAAACTGCAAATGTAATAGTTAAGGGATGATTCCATTGTAGTAACATTTTTGCATCCTGACCCTATTCCCAAGGTTGAGCAATTGCTCCTCAGTTTAATGTTTTCTATGTGCTTCATTGCCAGCTGTGTTTTCCTATTTCAATAGCTCATTTTCCACCATCTACAATTTCTTTCCTCATATCAGTTTGGCTTTTTCATTATATGACTGTTACATGATGCTCACAGATTTCACTGAACCTATTAAAATGTCCAACACATTGTCATTCAGATAAACAATCACAATTAACATGACTGGCAGACTCCCATTCATTTCTAAGAAAGAAATACATTTTGGGAAAATAGATAACCATTTAGACCCACTGGTTATTACTGGGTCTGAAATATTACAACATTTTATTTAAAGAAATGTTAGTGATTATAGTGAATGAAAATACATTTAATAAAACAGACACAGTAATTCAATTCAGCTGCAATTGGAGTTATCTTAATTAGAACTTCGGAGGAAATCAACACGTTGCACTGTTATCTTTCTTCTCTTCTCACATTACTAAACTCATACCACTTATAAGGAACATGATTAAAAATTCAACTTAACAATGTCTTTAATACTGTCAAAGACTAATAAGCTTCTGAAAGCTCAGTACCATATAATGAGAAACTGATTATGAATGAAAAACTCTACATAGAATAAATAATGTCCCTAGCATCCAGATTAAAGGCATTCACTTACTACTGTACACTTCAGTTCTTTAAAACGATGCCACATGTTAGTTTGCTTCAAATGTGAATCAAGGTGTGTTTTTTTCCCTGAAATTACTGAAAAGCTTTCATTTCTTAATGCTTACCAAAAAGAAAAAAAACAAGTTATGTAAATGTTATTCAATTCACATTATCTAGCGTTAAAAGCATATTTCCCGTTGCATGAGATCCATTTATTTTTCTCAGAAATATCTCTGCTGGAGCCCTCAACTTTTAATCTGCACTAATTACCTTCTTGACATCTTCCAATATTCCTCACTCGAGTGTCTTTTGGGTTTACTGGAATCTCAATCCACGCCCCACCCCCCACCACCTTTTGGCATTGTTTTGTTTTGTTTATTGTTAATTATCTTCCTCTGAAAGAGATACAAGAAAAAAAATCTGCGTGTTATTGCATGCCTAAAACTGTATTTATGTTGACTTCATGTTTGATTGTTCTTGAAATGGTGCTAGGATAAGTAAATAAATAACACTATTGAAAAATCATTTAGCCCTAACCAGTTTGGCTCAGTAGATAGAGCGTCGGACTGAAGGGTCTCAGGTTCAATTCCGGTCAAGGGCATGTACCTTGGTGTGCAAGAGGCAGCTGATCAATGTTTTTCTCTCATCGATGTTTCTAACTCTCTATCCCTCTCCCTTCCTCTCTGTAAAAAAAAATCAATAAAATATATTTTTTTAAAAATCATTTAGTCTTAGATTTGAGTGGAGTCTCTTTTGTTCCACTGGTTGTTTTATGTAGAGGTTCTAGATGTGCTATTCCTATTTTATTGAGATAATTAAAGTCACGAGGTTGTAAGAAAAAATGCAGAAACTCTTTGTACACTTTACCTAGTTTCCCTAATTGCAACATTTTGCAAAACTATGCTATAAGATAACCAGAATGTGAGCATTGATACAATCCACCAGTCATATTTAGATTTCTCCAGTTTTACTTGTCCTCGTGTGTGTGTGTATGTGTGTGTGTGTGCGCGCGCGTGTGTGTATGTGTGTGTGCGCGTGTGTGTGCGTGTGTGTGTATATATGTGTGTGTGTGCGTGTGTGTGTGCGTGTGTGTGTGTGTGTGTGTGTGTGTGTGTTAAATTCTATACATCTGTATCACCTGTGTAGGTTCCTGCTTTCGCCGCCACAGTCAAGATACTGAACAGTCCCAGTGCCACAAGTGTCCCTCACAACTGCCTTTCTCCTATCACCTCCTCTGCCCCTCCCCAATTTCTGGACACTACTAATCTGTTTTCCAACTCTAAATTTTTATCATTTCAAAATGTTATATAAGTAGAATGATATAGTATGGAATCTTTTAAAATTGGTTTTTTCATTAAGCATAATTCCCCTGAAGATTTATCTAAATTCAATACCCTTTCATGATAAAAATTTCCAACAGATTGGGAGGCATTCATTTCAACAAAATAAAGGTCTTATATGAGAAGTCTACAGCTACCATCATATTCAGGGGATGAAAAGCTAAAAGCATTTCCTCTAAAATGAGGGACAAGACAAGGGTGCTCACTCACCACTTCTATTCAGCATAATACTGAAAGTCCTAGACAGAAAAAATCAGGCAAGAAAAAGTACATCAAAGGCATCCAGATTGGAAAGAAAGAAGTAAAATTGTCTCTGTTGCCTGGCCAGTGTTGCTCAGTGGTTGAGCATCAACCTATGAACCAGGTGGTCATGGTTTGATTCAAAGTCAGGGCACATGCCTGGGTTTCGAGCTCCATCCCCAGTAAGGGGTGTGCAGGAGGCAGCAGAACAATGATTCTCATCACTGATGTTTCTCTCTCTCTCCTCCTCTCCCTGCTTCTCTGAAATCAATAAAAATAGATGTTTTTTGAATTGTCTCTGTTGAGGTCTTAGCCTATTTCTGTAGGTTGTGGTTCCAATGACAATTTGACTTTCTGGCTTTTGCAGTTTTTTGGTTTTTGGTTTTTGTTTAACTGTTTCACTTACTCGT
>NW_005871167.1:6987-7839 GCF_000147115.1 Myotis lucifugus
TCCCAGGCTGGGGTACCCGATGTCCCTCAGGAAGGGAGAAATGTGGTGGGATCCTCCTCCACTCCCACCTCCACCTGGTGTCTTCAGGCAGGAGGTGAGAATCTCTGGCCCCAGAGAACAAAGAAGCTTCCTGGTCGGTAGCGGGTGTATTACTGAAGTGGATCTCTCCTGTTGACACCAGTACCTTGTTCGATCTCTCTCAGTGGAAAAGGAAAGCTTCAAGTCTGGGAAAGGAGAGTGCCTCGCCAGGCTGCTTATTTCTGGTGGCGCTCCCAACCTATCCCCCTTACGTTCCTGTCGGGGTGGCCTGCTGTTGTCAGGAGAACATTCATTCCTTCAGGGAAAGCAGGAGTCTGCCTGCATCGTCTGTTGCTAGTCAGGGGGTCAAGAAACATGAGGTCTGGATGCTCCTCTTCTGTTGAGTGGGGGCACACAAGACACCCTGATGGGTGCTGTTCCTCCAGTTTGGAGGTCACAAATCAGCTCACCTCCTCACCACCTTTCAGATTATCCTTTCGTTATCTTTTGCGCCTTTTCCAGAGATGATTATGTAGTTGTGCTTAATACACACACACACACACACACACACACACACACACACAGACACACACCATTTTGTCCAGCCTGAAAGTCTTTAATTTTCTTTTAACTTTGTCTTCTCCTTTTATTTTGAAATGTTACTCGTGGATGTCTAGATGACAATTTTAAGATTTATCTTCATCTACACTGAGTAGACACTCAATTTAAAGGCTCATGTTTCTTTACAGCAGTGGGAATTTTCCTTCCATCATTTTGTTAACTTCATCCCATACATTTTTACCTACTCTCCCACCCACCTGGAACTCTTAACAC
>NW_005871167.1:8979-10453 GCF_000147115.1 Myotis lucifugus
CCAAATTATGCCAACAATTTCCCCAAAAGGTTAAAAAGAGAAATTACATATTGAATGTGTTAAGTTCCTGTAGCTATTATAAGATTTTTAGAAATCTTTTGATCTACCTGGCACCCATACAGCATGAAATATTTTTGAATTTCCAAACATTGTTTTTTTTCTCCATTTTATTAGCTACTTGTATATTTTTATGGAAAAAAACAAAAACTTGTAAAACTTGTAAAAGAGTGTCACATTATATAATTGCTTAAATACCTTGTTTATCTATATGAGAATCATTATAGTAAGGAAATGATATCCTGTTTTATATTTATCTATACATATAAAAGTCTAAGCGACCATTCGACTGTTCGACTTGTAGCTATGATGCGCACTGACCACCAGGGGGTAGATGTTTAATGCACAGGCATGGAAACATGGAACAGACTGATGAATCTCAGAAGGAAGTGGGGAGGAGGGATGGGGGCAAGAGATTAACCAAAGATCTTATATGCATACTAGAGGCCCAGTGCACAAATTTGTGCACCGGTGGGGTCCCTCAGCCTAGCCTGCAGGGATTGGGCCAAAATCAGTATTCTGACATCCCCTAAGGGGTCCTAGGTTGCAAGAGGGTGCAGGCCAGGCCGAGGGACCCCCTGGTGCATGAATCCATGCACTGGACCTCTAGTAGGTATATGTTTTAAAACAGAATGTTTCTATTATTTGATCTGTCATTGACTGGAAGTGTAGTTCAGGGAAGTTATTTTATTGTCCTGGGTTCAATTCTCTACCTGAGAAAAGAGGGACTATGTTAAATAAATATGTATTTTCTTAAAATTTTACATTTTATAAAGTTTATGTTTTGGTCTATATGTGCAACTTATGTTTGAAACAGCAATTAAGTTGAAGAACTTCTCATTTTAGTGTTGCAACTTATCAGGTAATATTTAAACATCAATTAAATATTTTGGACATTCTAAAATTTTTAAAAAATATTTAATTAACTTCAATAAGTGTTATTGAGTATTTATTCCTATCAAGGCACTGAACTTATTTTACCCATTGAGCTAAAGGCAGTTTAGAGTCCAATACAATCTATAGGTCAAATATATATTGGGGAAAAACATATTAAGAAAGTATATGCATGTGTTAAAATAATTTTGAAAATTATATACAAAAAAAATTAAAATTAGTGTATTTATTTTGCAGGACGATGTGTGACAAGCACTTGATGGTACCTACTACATATTCATTTTCATCTTTTTCTTTACAATTGGATTCTGATATTTGTCAGGGTGAAAATACACCATGCAAAAATTATTCAACCGTCTAGATTCCCATGCAGTTAAATTTGTGTAACTGACCCATATTTGACTAATTATATATAAGCATCAGTCCACTGGATAGCACTTCCAAAAAGCTGAAGATGCTCTGAAAATGTATCACATTTGGCTGGTACTCTTCTTTCGCCCATTGGCTTTCAGGATAATACATA
>NW_005871167.1:11245-12553 GCF_000147115.1 Myotis lucifugus
AGATTTCTTTGTAAGTGTATCACCATATGTGAAGATGAGCATTTTAATTTTGTAGTTTCTTCATTTTCCAATTAAATAAATATATGCTGATTTAATAACATGAATAGTATAATATAATATTGAAATGATTTGTTGTAATTGTGAATATGGACAGTCAGATGATACATGTTATGCAAATCCAAGTAACCATATTATAAACCTTCTCGGAGAGGAAGTATGTTTTTATTAGAAGGTGTCATTTCTAAATACAGTTAACAGTATTACCAAATTAGTTGAATTCACAGGCAGTTAAAAAAAAGCATCTAATCACCCTATCACTTGACCTCAAGGATAAAGAGCAGTTCATTGGGTGGTGTAAATATGAAATAATATATAAGACAGAAGGATCAACCTGTCTAAATCTGTAGAAACTTGGACTTGTATAATATGTTTAAAGAATCCTACATAATAAAAGGCTAATATGCAAATAGACTGAACGGCAGAACAACCAAACAACCAGTTGCTATGACGTGCGCTGACAACCAGGGGCGCGCGCACAGAACATGGCAGGCATTACTGCCTCGGGATGGTGGAGCACGTGAGCTGGGGTGCCATACCATCGCTGTCATTGGGGCGAGCGCCTGGTGGTTACTGAAAATTCTTTGCTCCCATGCACTATGGTCCCGCCCAGCACTTGCACCTGCTGCCAGCACCAGTCCCACTCACACCCGCTGTTGGCCCCAATCACCCCTGAGGTCTTCTCCACCTCTTCCTCCTCCTGAGGGGTGATCGGGGCAGCAGCTGCTGCTTACACCCACTGACGGTGGCAGTTCCGGCCCTGCTCACATCCTCTGCTGGTGCCGGCCCTAATTGCTCCACACCATCAGTGGGTGCGAGCAGGGCCGGTGCTGTCAGCACACGGGAGCAGCAGTGGTGGGAGCGGCACTGCCAGCAGACAGGGAATTGGGGGCCGGGCGAGGGTGTGGAGGATGGGCCCGAGATCCTCCCGTGCCGATGGCAGCCTCCTCGCGGCCCACAGTTCCTTTCAAGGTGCATGAATTCGTGCACTGGGCCCCTAGTAATAAATAATCGAATAACTGTCTTTCTTGGTAATCTATGAACTCTGAGGAGAATGGAGATCCTGAAAATTAAGTTCATCTATAACACTGTGCCTACTACACAGTTAGTGCCCCAAAATATTTATTATTTAAATATGTGGATAAATGCATTTATTAAAATCCCCTTTGGTTTGGTGGTAATAGGGGTGGAAATGACAGGAAATATATTTATTCTTGTTAGTGATCACTTTTTTCCCTGATTGTGTCTCTC
>NW_005871167.1:14738-16521 GCF_000147115.1 Myotis lucifugus
TCTCAGACCACCATGGAAATAAACTACATGCATGCCAAAGAAAAAATTTCAATAGAAATTTTAAAATATTTTGAACTAAATGAAAAGTAAACCACAAATGATCAATATTAGTGGGCAGCAGTAAAAGCAGTACTTAGAGGAAAGTTTATAGCATTTAAAATGCATATTATAAAAGAGAAAATCTAAAATTAATAATGTATTTTTTGACCTTAAGAACTATTAAAAGAAGCAAATTAAATCCAAAGTTAACAGAAAGATAATAGGAATTAGAGCAGAAGTCAATGAAATTGAAACCAGAAAGTCAGTAGAGAAAATCTTCAAAACTAGAAGCTACTTCCTTATAAAAGATTAAATAAAATTGATAATACTCTAGCCAGACTACTTAAAGAGAAAAAGAGGATACAAATTATTAATATCTGAAATGAAGAGGCAGACATCACTACAGATCATATGAACATCAAAGGATAAGAAAGAAACACTATGAACAACTCTATGCTCAGAAATTTGATATCCTCGATTAAATATACCAATTCCTTAAAGGGCACAATCTGCCAAAATTCACACAAAAAGAAATGCAAACTTTAACAGGCTTACATCTATCAAAGAAATCAAATTAATAATAACCTTCCATAACAGAAAGCACTAGACCCAGATAGATTCAATGGTGAGTTTATCAAACATTTAATAAGAAATTAAAGAGGATAGAAACAGGAGGAATATTTCCTAACTCATTCTATAAAGCCACTACTACCATAATATCAAAACCAGAAAAAAAATTACAAGAATAAAACCTAATTACTAATATCATTCATGAACAATGAATGATAAAAATCTTCAACAAATCAAGTGGCTTTCATTCCAGATATGCAAGGCTAGTTCATTATCTGAAAATCAAATAATGTAATCCATCACATCAACAGGCAAAACAAGAAAATTACATGATCATATCAATATATACAGAAAAATTGATTGACAAAATCCCCAAACTATCCATGATAAAAACTCTCATTAAACTAAGAATACAGGAGAACTTTCTTAAATTGGTAAAGAACATTTGCAAAAAAAACCTACAGCTAACATCATACTTAATTGTGAGAAACCTGAAGTCTTCCCTCTAAGATTAGGAACAAGGCAAGGATGTTCCCTCTTACTATACCATCAACATTACACTGAGTCATAGCTAATGAAATAAGATAACATGAAATAAAATGTATATAGATTTGGAAAGAAGAAATAAAGCTGGCTTTATTTGCAGATGACCTGGCTGTCTATTTAGAAAACCTGAAAGAATTGACCAAAAAAATCCTAGAACTAATAAGTGATGACAGCAAGTTAGAGGATAAAAAGTTAATATATAAAAGTCAGTAATTTTCCTATATGCCAGATATGAACAATTTGAATTTGAAATTAAAAACACAATACCACTTACACTAGAGCCCTTACAATAAAATATTTAAGTATAAATCTAACAAAATATGCAAAGATCTATCTGAGGAAAATTACAAAACTCGAACAACATCAAGTGTCCAGTTCATACTAAAATATCTTGGATTATCTCAAATATCTCTTTTGGGGTTCAAAGTAAGGTTCCAAATAAAGTCTACACATTACTTTTTAGTTATAATCTTTTAAGTCTCTAAACCTAGGCTAGTACTTCGTCCCCCTTTTATATCATTTATTGAGAATATAGCACTTTAATAAAGACCCATAGCTTTATGTAGTATGATATTTCTCTTTCATGTATGTGGTATATTTTAAGTCTAATTTCATAGGCTGCAAAATC
>NW_005871167.1:18589-20743 GCF_000147115.1 Myotis lucifugus
TATCCCATTCCATCTTCTCTATCTTCTTTTAGTTCCTTATCCCAGATGCCCTTGCATTAACACCCCTCTCCCAAAAATGGACAGAGACTTCCCTTTTTTCATCTCAAAAAGACCCCATGCATAGGAACATCCTCAGGGATCTCTGGTACTTTCCATTAATAATCAGAATTTTGTTTGGGTTCTGATGAAAGAACCTAGAAATGAGTACCAGGTGGTATTAGGCAAACAAGAAGAGACATACATAATGAAATGGAGAATATAAAAAAAAAACACATTCATAATCTGGATTGGCTAAAGATGACATTTCAGATCATTGGAGAAATAAGTGTGGGGAAAACTTGGTAGTCATATGTGTAAAAACTGATAGGAATAAACTTCACTCTACCTTAGGAATCATTTCAGATTCATCAAAGATCAGTATATAAGAATAAAACCATGTTTTAGCATTACAATAAAATATTGATAAATTCAGCTACATAACAAGAAGCTCTACAAAAAAAAATACATGCCACTCATTTCACAGAGAAAGAGCCATTTTTCACAATATATACAAGCAGCTCTCACATAGCAATAATAGAAAAATCAATAATAATAGAAGAATGAGCACGAGCTATAATGAGATTTCTCAGGGAAGAAAATGAATCTTAATGGATGAGAAATGTTTATACTCAATCACAATAACAAAAATATAAATTAAAATTGTACTAATAGTTTTTCTCCTTTAACATTGGCAACAATTAAAAAATTTGAGAACACATTGTGTTTACGGAAGTTTGGGTAAAACAGACTTCATAGTACATCAATGCAATAGAATTCTACAGGGCTGGTTAAAAATTATTCTAAAAGCTTTTTACACAACGAAATGAAATTATTTCCAAGACATATTGCTAAGCAAAAATGGTAAGCCATACAATAGTATAACTAGGATGCTATTGTATAGTTGTGTTAAAAAAGAAGGTGTGTGCATGTATTCATATGCACAATTGATTATATGAACATAAAATGTGTGTGCAAAGTAACCAAAGAAAATGTTAATAGGTTTTTTTCAAGGAAATAAAGTGTTTAATTGAATATTAGGTATGTCAAATGGGCTTTTTACTGTTCATTCTCATTTATTTATACTTTGAATTTGAACTAGGTCAACACATGACATCAACAAAAATTATTAATTAAAAAATTATAAAGTTTCAAGTATGATGTTAGAAAATGTAATATACTAGCAGTCATAAATATTTTTTTATTATGTTGAAAATTTATTCAAACAGGTGTATTCATTTGCTCTTCTGCCTCCCTCTTCCACATTTAAAGGACACGTAATTACATTGAGCCTGCCCACATAATCTATACCAGTGGTTGGCAAACTGCGGCTCGGGAAACCGTGGCTCGCAAGCCACATGCGGCTCTTTGGCCCCTTGAGTGTGGCTCTTCCACAAAATACCGGCTCTTCCACAAAATACTGACTTCTGCACATGGGCCACAAAGTTTCAATCGCACTGTACGTGCGCGCCTGCATGTGGTATTTTGTGGAAGAGCCACACTCAAGGGGCCAAAGAGCCGCATGTGGCTCGTCAGGCCTGGTTTCCCGGCCCACGGGTCTATACTAATAAAAGGGTAATATGCTAATTAGAATGGGTGACCAGCCATCTTCTGGACATCTGACTTCCTTCTGGACAAAGCCACAATGGTGGGGGCTGAGGCAGAGGCAGTTAGGGGTGATCAGGCTGGCAGGGGAGGGCAGTGTGGACAATCAGGCCTGCAGGGCAGGGTAATTGGGGGCCATCAGGCCAGCAGGGAAGGGCAGTTGTGGTTGGGGGACACCAGGCCGGCAGGGGAGGGCATTTGGGAGCGATAAGGCTGGCAGGGCAGTTGGGGGCCATCAGGCTGGCAAGGGAGCAGTTAGGTGGCGATCAGGCTGGCAGAGGCAGTTATGGGGAGATCAGGCAGGCAAGTGGTTAGGAGCTAGCAGTCTTGGATTGTGAGAGGGATGTCAGACTGCCAGTTGAAGCCCGATCCTGCAGAAATCGAGCCTAAACCGCAGTCAGACATCCCCCGAAGGTGTCCCAGATTGGAGAGGGTGCAGGCCCGGGCTGAGGGGACACCACCCCCCCATGCACGAATTTCATGCACCGGGCCTCTAGTCAAGGATAATCTCCT
>NW_005871167.1:23181-24739 GCF_000147115.1 Myotis lucifugus
GCGATCTTCATCACCAGTTAGGGGTGTGCAGGAGGCAGCCGATCAATGATGTTTCTCTCTCATAGATGTTTCTATCTCTCTATCTCTCTCCCTTCCTCTCTCTCTAAAAAAATCAATAAAAACATATTTTAAAAAATGAAAAATATGGTGTATATATATACATATATATATATGTGTGTGTATGTGTGTATCAATAAGGTTTAAATTAAAAAATTAAAAAGGATCTCCATTATGTATCCTATCTAATAAAAGAGAAACATGGTAATTAGCTGTAATTCCGCTACCCTTCCCATTGGCTAATCAGGGCGATATGCAAATTAACTGCCAACCAAGATGGAGGCCGGCAGCCAGGCAGCTTGAAGTGAACATGAGGCTTGCTTGCTTCAGTGACGGAGGAAGCCAACGTTCCCTGCCTGCCTTACCGGCCTCTGAGCTTGCAGTTTAAGAAACAATGTTATAAATATAGAAGCTAAACAAAACCCCAGAAACCTGCTTTCAGCCAGCCGGGCTTCAGCCAGCAGGACCGCAACATTGTTTCAATTATAGAACAAACGCAGATCCCTGCTTTCAGCCAGCCGGGATCTCAGAGCTGGAGTGAGCAGGACTGCAACAGTGTTACAATTATAGAAACCAAACAAACCAGATACCTGCTTTCAGCAGCCAAGGCCTCAGAGCTGGAGCCAAGCCTCAGAGCTAAAGCTGGCCCAGAATTAAAAAAAAGAAAAAAAGGGACAGGTTGGGAGCTTCAGTCACCCGCCAGCCTGAAAACGGCCCTCAGCCCCTCACCTAGACTGGCCAGGTGGGGACCCCCACCCTGATCCAGGACACCCTTCAGGGCAAACCAGCCGGACCCCACCCATGCACCAGGCCTCTATCCTATATAGTAAAAGGGTAATATGCCTCCCAGCATCAGAATCAGTGGAGCAGCGAGGCCTCCCAGCACCGGGATCAGCAGAGCTGCAAGGCCAGCCGGCACCGAGATCAGTGTGACAGGGGGCAGCGACCAAACCCCCGATCGCCCTGTGGCTCTATGTGTGACAGGGGGCAGGGCCACAACCTCCCTATCCGCCCTGCTCTGTTCATGACAGGGGAAGGCGCCCAACCCCCTGATAAGCCCTGCTCTGTGCCTGATAGGGGGGAGCTCCCCAACCCCCTGATCGCCCTGCGGCTCTGTGTGTGACAGGGTGCAGCGCCCCAACCCCCTGATAGGCCCTGCTCTGTGTGTGACAGGGTGTGGCGCCCCAACCCCCTCGCCCATGGGCCCTGCTCTGTGTGTGACGGGGTAGAGCCATAACCTCCCCATCGGCCCTGCTCTGAGTGTGACAGTGGTGGTGCCCCAACCCCCTGATCCGCCCTGCTCTGTGTGTGACAGGGGGCAGTGCCCCAACTCCCCTATCGGCCCTACTCTGTGAGTGACAGGGGGGAGCTCCTCAACCCCTTGATCTCCCTGCTCTGTGCGTGACAGGGGGTGCGCCGCAACCTCCCGATCTCCCTGCTCTGTGCATGACAAAGGGCGGTGCCCCAACTCCCCAATCGGCCCTGCTCTGAGCCCGACCAG
>NW_005871167.1:25521-29108 GCF_000147115.1 Myotis lucifugus
TCCTCATACAGCCAATTCTTTTTTTTTTTTTGCAAAAAGGAGATTCTCAAAACCCCACGGGGAAGCATTTTCTATACAGCAGAGATGAGAGGGCTTTTTTACAATTATCGGCGTCTAAAAAAAAAGAGTAAATATTGTCTCCCTTCATAATAGGAAGGAGGTGTTTTTGTGCCCCCTCCAACATTTTATAAAACTCGAGGAAAAGGGGCCCCCCCATTATTACTATTCCTCCTCACAACAAGTACCCCCCAAAAACTCCCCTTGTCGGGGGCGCCTCACTCTCGCCCCTCTCTTCCTAGAATATATCTCTAGCACTGTATACCCCCCGCTCACACAAGATTCTTGTCATTTTGCTCTATTTTGCCTTCTGGGACATCTACCTTGTGCGTTCTTAATAAACCCTAACACACTGACTGCCAGTATGAATCATCAAAACATCTGTCATATCTCTTTAGATATCAGCAGCTGAAACTGAACTTCATCCTGGCTACTCTAGTAAATATCACTATTTTCCCTAATATCTGACTACCCTGACCTGACCTATCCACACCTTACAGAGTTTTTAAGCACATTTCAGAAAAAACAAACAAACAAACATTGAAGCCCAAAGAGGTATAATGTGAAGGACACACACCTGGTTAATAAGAGCCAGCCTTACCTACAGGCACATAAATCTCATATGCCTGCATAACATATCACCTCTTGGTGCCTTTTTTAATTTCTCTGCTGGGTAAGCTACTCTTTTACTTTTGTATTACTGTTTATGTACAGTCGTCATATATACGAGATACACATGCAATGGGTAAGGAGACATTTCCAGCAGGAAACACTGGGCTGAACTTGGCAGCAGTGCTTTGGTTGATACCCACTGGCAGCCCTTCCTCTCAGGCTCAGTTTTGGCAAGGTTATTCAGGGAAGCCGCTTCAGAGATAACCAGCTTCCACTAATCAGGCAGTTACCCACATTTTACACTGTAGGTGAATCACACTGACAAAAGGCTCTGAACTCCTGAGTCTTCTGTGCATCTCCTGAAAATATATTAGTTCCTGTTAACTTACTAGATGTAATGATAACCAAAGGAAATGAAATTCTCAGCAGGAATTTTTACAATTTACAAGATGAAAAAAAAATAGCCTAAACTTGCCTATTTCTTGTGGGTTTCTTTTCTCTTTTTCTTTTTTTTTTTCCTTTCTATTCTTTCTCACTCTACTTAAAAATTTGTATACCAGATGTAATAAAGCACAGGAGATATATTTGTCATCTTGCTAAGCTGTAATGTATATGCTGCAAATATCAGAATGTTTTTTTACTAAGAGATCACTTAATTTCACCAAACCTTTACCCCAACAGTTTTCCAGAATTATCTGGAGAATGATTGAACACTAGAGGCCTGGTGCATGAAAATTTATGCTCTGGAGGGAGGGGGGGCGTCCCTCATCCTGGCCTGCCCCCTCTCACAGTCGGGGAGCCCTTAGGGGAAGGAGATGCCCCATCACACCTCTGCTGCTGCCACTGCCAGCAGTGCAAGCCTCAGGTGGCCCTGGTTACCTAAGCATCGGGCAGCCCTGGTTACCTGAGCCTTGGGCGGCTCTGGGCGGCTGGGGGGCTGAGGGCACTGGGGGACTCAAGAGGCAGGCACCCGGTGGGGCTGAGGGGACTGGGCGCTGCCATCTTGTGGCTGTGGGCGCCGCCATCTTTGAGGGCGTGGCAGCAAATGAGCATATTCCCTCCTTATTGGCTGTGGGTGCCGCCATCTTTGGGGGGTGTCAGTCAATTAGCATATTCCCTCTTTATTAGATAGGATATTATGTCTACCTGACTTCCCACAGCCTAAGTCCGTGACTATAATTTTCATTTAATTAAGGTAAAGAGTTGGCAAGTTTCTTTTTTAAAACCAGTATTGGTTTTTTCGTCAGTTGTTATAAACTGGGACCCAAATTCAACTTTTATGTGTAATTGTATTAAGAATTATTTTTATTTGAGATCATCATGTACAATAGGCAAGAGTAAACAGTTTACTAAAACCAAGGTTATCATTTGCACCAAACTTAATGATTGATATCTATCTTTTATAAATCACTGTGTTTTAAGTCAATCGTTTTTATAAACTCTAAGTGCCTATATTTCACTAAAGGATCTTACTTACAGTCTTCTTCTAATTCAGGAATTTTAAAGTGAGTTTTGAGATTCTCAATTTCTAGCAAGCTCCCAGGTGTTCCCTATACTTGCTTGTACATGACACTTTCAGAAACATAGGGCCTTTTTGAGTAAGAAGTTATTAGGGTACTGAGAGAAGGTCATAAATCAAAAGTTAAATCACCTTCATTTTCAAGGGAATATAGTCAAATTTTCCAGCTCGTCTTTTCTTAATACTCTCTCAAACCACCTATCCTTTTGGGGAGCTTGCATTATTTCTATACAGAAAAGCTAATATACTACATAAATGATATCTGAAGGAAGTGGCAAAACTGAAATGCTTAATGTATATGAATTTTTTCTTTTTTAAAATTGAGATACAATTGACATATAACATTATAGTATGGTCAGGTGTATAACATAATATTTGATATATGTGTATATTGTGAAATGATAAACACAATAATTTTAGTTAACATCCACCACCACACAATTTCTTTCTTGTAATGAGAAATTTTAAGATTTGATCTCTTAGCAAATTTCAAGTATATGATACAGTATTAACTGCAGTCACCATGCTGTACATTACATCCCCAAGACCAATTTATTTTATAATAGATAATTTGTACCTTTGAACCACCACACATTTCACCCAACACCTACATACCCTATGCATCTGGCAATCACCAATATGTTATCTGTATCTATGAATTTGGTTTTGTTTTTTTTAGATTCCACGTATAAGTGAAATAATAATGTGTTTGTCTTTTTCTGTTTGCCATGGGTTTTTTTAAAATATATTTTATTGATTTTTTACAGAGAGGAAGGGAGAGGGGTAGAGAGTTAGAAACATCGATGAGAAAAACATTGATCAGCTGCCTCCCTCACACCCCCCACTGGGGATGCACCCGCAACCAAGGTACATGCCCTTGACCGGAATCGAACCCGGGACCCTTTAGTCCGCAGCCCGAAGCTCTATCCACTGAGCTAAACTGGTTAGGGCTGCCATGGGTTTTTAAAAGAGGAAATAGCCTATAGTCATGTCTTCTCTTTCACCCTTATACTTAGAAACTTCTCTATGCTATAATTATCTATATATTTGCTAATTGAAAATAAAGGATTTATGCCAATATTTTACATGTATTTACTTTACATGCATTATTTAAAAAATAGTTTAGCTCTAGCCAGTTTGGATCAGTGGATAGGATAGAGTGTTGGCCTGAGGAACGAACAGTCCCAGGTTTGATTCCAGTCAAAGGCAAGGGCAAGTACCTTGGCCGCAGGCTCCTCCCCAGCCTGGGCCCTGGTCAGGGCATGTGCATGAGGCAAACAATTGATGTGTTTTTCTCGCAGTGATATTTCTCTCTGTCATCCTGTCTTTCTTCCACTCTCTCTAAAAATCAATGGAAAAATATCCTTGGGTGAGGATTAAAAAAAAAGTTTAGAATGAC
>NW_005871167.1:29284-117267 GCF_000147115.1 Myotis lucifugus
ACTCCTCTGCTGCTGCCACTACCAGCAGCGCAAGCCTCGCGCTTGCCCTGGTTACCTGAGCCTCGGGTGGCCCTGGGGGGCTGGGCAGCCGCCATCCGAGGCTTGCCTGTGCCTTGGGCCGGGCCTGGGTGGTTGGGGGGCTGAGGGGACTGGGGGACTCCGGAGGCAGGCTCACAGAGCAGCTGGGCCCACCTGAGGGTGGGCCTGGCCTTGCTGCACACCTGCCGCCATGGCGGGGCTGAGGGGATTGGGCGCCGCTATCTTGTGGCTATGGGCGCCACCATCTTTGAGGGCAGGACAGTCAATTAGCATATTCCCTCCTTATTGGCTGTGGGCGCCGCCATCTTTGAGGGCAGGGCAGTCAATTAGCATATTCCCTCCTTATTGGCTGTGGGCGCCGCCATCTTTGCAATGGCGTGAGGGTCAATTAGCATATTCCCTCTTTATTAGATAGGAGATATATATATATTTCCAGTACAATAAGTTACTATATATGCTTTTCCAAATAAAAAAGTAAGAATAATATTTGACATACTTTTCAAGACTATAAACCAGTGTCTCTCTATAATCATATCTACTTTTCCAAATCCATCACTATTCCAAATCCTGTGTCAGGGAGTGGGAGAGTAAGAGATTTACCTGCTCTAGGTTTCTTTTATCTCTCCTCCACCACATACACAACTAACTCTCTTTTCTCTCTCTCTCTCTCTCTCTCTCTCACACACACACACTTTACATGTACATGACTTGCTGCCCCCCCCCAGCCAAAATTCCCATTCATTTTAATTACATTTTTTCCTAAATAAACCTTTAACATTTTGAAAGATAGATATTTGGAAATTTCTGAAATTCCCTATGGGTGGGGGGTGGATTGGGGGAATAGTACTATGGATGACACTAGCTCATTTGAAAATATTTCCAATGAGGAAACTAGTAACTGTAAACATGTTTCACTGGTCTCACAAAAACATGTGATTTTGAATTAAAGTCCAAAAGAGATGAAAAAACTCAATCCATATGCCAAAGCCTTTATATAACACATGAATTCTGCAGAAGAAGTAATTTGATTTTACATTCTTTAATAAATAAAAGGAACATTACACTTGAGATTATACTCTAACTACATTTAGTGGGGTCTAATTAGAATAATCATCATTTACCAGTGTAAAACTAGGAACTTTTGATTAGATTAACAGGTTTATTTTTCTAAGCAAAAATGCTATGAGATTTGATGCAAACTGATATTATCTCTACCATAAGATCTAAAGAAATTGATTTCATAAAATAATGTTAAATATTTTCTGGTTTACTTGAAAAAAAATTATGAATGTATTTGCTATATTGGGGAAATCAAAAGAAAGACAAAGAACAAGGGAAGTTGTTCACATATTTAATCCCTGAAAATATCTGCCAAGTTTTATAGGGTGACAAACCCAGCTTTAATGATATATAAAATGTGCAAACCTTCAAGTTTCAGGCCTTGGCTCTGCTTTAGTGCCAAGAGTAGAAATTACAACCTAACGATTATAATTACCATTAAAAATAATTAGTATATCTTGATCACCATCACTTTAGCCTACCTTAATATCTGAGAGTATAATCCTTATTTGAAAAAAAAATAAATTACCTAGACACATACAAGTTCCTTATACAAGAATCATAACATGAGCAAATCTTTCTTTTTATTTTTTTCTCAATGGCTGAATGCTACTTCCATCCCCCACTCTTACAGCATAGGATGTATACTGATTTTTCAGTGCATGGAAATTGAAAGAGTAAACACAAGACAAATGATCAGAGATATAGGTTACTTACTTTGGTATGTCTTCATTTTGAATTAATATCATGGGTTTCACAATTAAGACAGCAGATAATTGTGTTCTAAACAGAAAATATAAGGAATGAGATCACTTTCTTTAA
The DNA here is from genome assembly GCF_000147115.1 of Myotis lucifugus. Lineage (NCBI taxonomy): Eukaryota > Metazoa > Chordata > Mammalia > Chiroptera > Vespertilionidae > Myotis > Myotis lucifugus. The sequence continues at coordinate 31,205 of NW_005871167.1, forward strand.
AGTGTTTAATATTTGAGGAAAATTAAAGTCAATGTCTTTTATCACACAAAAATTGAGTGGAAACAATAAGATACAAAAGAAACTTAGAAGTATAAAAAAGACTTGTATTTTGATTACTATTGCACTTTTTTTGGTATTCCTTGTGTCCCTTGTTTTTCATTATTTTATATCAAAGGAAATTGTCACATACATTAGAGGCACTAATGCACAAATAGAAAAGCACACTATATTTCCAAGTAAACAACTACATAATAGAGGAGATATTTAATTGGGTTGGTAAAGATTCTCATAGGAACACAATGCTAAGAATATAAAACTATAAAAATTGAGGAGTGTCTCTTCTTTAAAAAGAGAAAAGATAGTTATCCATGGTACTAACTTAAATAAAATTTTTATGAAACATATATGTGAGCTAATACAATAATATTTCAAATAGATTCCAATTACAATAGCAAAGCATTTGTAAAAGTACTGTAGAGGTTAACTAAAATGAAAATAACTGGCTGAACTCCACTTATTATTTGACATATAAAATGAAATAGAAAGGATGAAATGGATATGTTATTATGTTCATGGATATTCAACACATGTTTGCTATGCACAGGAGAATTGAAACTGTAAGGTAAGAAGAAGAATTTTTAAGCTTAAGCACTAGACTTATGCATCTGAATTAGTGTTTCCTTCTTCAAAATAGTCGTCTTGCTGTCCCAAAATATTTTAAATTATTCTATTAAGATTGTCTTCTGTATCAGAAAACAATTCTATGAATAATAGACTGAAGGACAGAAAAACTGTATCCTTTGAGACTGAACTCAATTTTATGATAATAGTTGCACATAATGAAGACAGTGCTAAGCTCAAGCAGAGCATTATCGTTGAGTGCCAAAGATAAGGTATAACTGAAAAGATTGAGGGAAGTTTAAAATGTGGAGTAGAAACTAATTCTGAAAGCACTTCCAAACTGTGTCAGGAAAGACGCACCAGAGAAATATTAAATTGCATTCTAAGGGCCTTCCTTAGTAGATATCACTTATGGGGATATAAATGTTTGGGACATTACATTTTAAAAAGTGAGAATCACTTGTATCATTTAGAATCTCATAGAAGCATGTGCATTTATAATAAATTAACACTTTAATCTTCATGAGAGGATAAAATTAATTCTAATGCAAATTATAGATAAAACAACAACAACATACTGAATGGAGATAGACAATTAGGCTAGCCTTGCTACCTACCTCCTAATATTTCTTCTCCGGCAATACGAACAACACCAGGGAATAGATCCTCAGCGTAAATTGATGAGAATCACAAATTTCAAATTAACTCTGAGTGATCAAAAGGAAAATAGAGCAAATCCAGGCGCCAAGTTTCTGGTTCACAATTTCGGGAATTCCCTTTAGGGAAATTTGAAACTGGCCCTTCAACAACAGAGCGCAGGTAGAGCCTGAAGGGAGAGCCCAGAGGAGGCGGCAGGTCTAACAAACAAGAAAATTCAGAGGCTTGTCTTCCAGGCCACAAAATGAGTAATCTCCGCCCCCGCCCCCTGGAAGCTTAAAAGTTCATATAGATAGAGGCTTTTACCAGGTTCAGTCACGCTTGCCTGGGTCCAGGTGAGCTCAGTAACACCTGACTCTCGCAAAATCCTGCACTCGATCCTGTTCAGCTGTGGGAACAGTGGGCGGGATACAAGGGAGGCCTGAGGAACCTCCGCTTGCGAATCCAGAGTGCTGGTCAGCCTGAGGTCGCGATTTCTCCATGACCAACTCCAGTACAACCTCAAGCCACCATAAGCCTCTTCTTCATCAAAGGTAGGCCAAAAAATAGGGGCGGGAAGCTGAAGAGGGAAGTGATTGAAGTGGCCCAAGTTTGATCAAAAACTGCCACCAGAAAGTCTGAAAATACTCAAAATAAGTCCATGCTTAGAATGTAGGCTGCAGAGAATAAACCCCAGAGTATAGTTGATTGAAAGGAGGCAGTGATGCTTTCGAGGGAAGGGTGCAATTTGAAGAGCCAGATGCAATTCCATGTTTAGACTTTGAAACTTGTAGATTCTAAGGAAGAAAAAGACAAAAATAAAGGCAGAAGTACCTTTTAGAATTGGGGTAGGAAAGGAGAAATAGGAAACTTTTAAAAGATCCTCCGAGACAAAATAAATCCATAAAATAAGGCTTACAATCAATCACACCAGTACCAAAACAAGAAAAGCCACCAAAGAAACTGAGTTTCTATTCTGACAGAAAAGGTACCATTAAACTATAAACCTTGTAAAATGCCTGAAAATGTTAAAAATGAACATTAGGAAAAACAAATTCCTATAAAGTCATTGCAGAAATTCAGGAAATAGAATTTCATACAACTGATAAATTTCAACTGAGAAAAATCCACATGCCTCACCAAAAAATTTGATGAAAGAGCAAAGCTGTAAGTCAACAGTCCATAGAGAATTAAAGATACTTGAACAAGAATTTAATGATATGAAATCACCTTGAATCAAACATTTACAAATTGCAAACAGGATTTTTTAAGTGAACTAAGCAAAGAAATTATAAAAAAGACAAAATTAACTCAGAGATAAATACTAAATTAAAAGGTGCCTAAAGTAGAAAAGATTCAAATGGTAATAAAAGACATTAAAGAAAGGCAGAAAAATAAGCAAGGAAAGGGAATATAAAAAAAATGACATAAAGAAAAAATATGGTCAGAAGGAAAGGACTAGAATGGAAGTGAGAATAGTATTGGAACCAGTGAAAATGCAGGGAAGAGTAAGGTTTGTAGTATCAGAGTTCCTTGAAAAATTAAGTGATGGAATGTAGCTATTTTTTAAAACTATAATCTAAGAAAACTTTATAGTAACAGGAAGGGGCTGAATTTAACACTAGAGAAGTTCACTGAGTACTAAAAAACATTAACCCCAAATGGTCAACTCTGAGACTTAGTGGAATTCAAAGGTAAAAAATAAATCTTCTCCTGGACAGTGTTCCTGAGTGGTTGGAGTGTCGGCCCATATGCCAAAGGGTTCCATTCCCAGTCAACCTGAACCTGGGTTGTAGGTTCAATCCCCAGTCCGGGCGCATGTAATAGGCAGCCAATTGATGTGTCTCTCGCATTGATGTTTCTCTCTCTCCCTCTCCCTTCCTCCCTTCCACTCTCTCTAAAAATTCAATGGAACAAATATCCTGGGGTGAGGATTAACAACAACAAAAACAAAAAAAAAAGAATATATCTTCTAAACCTGTAGAAATAAAATTTGAGTATTTAACACAGCCAAAAGAATTCTAATGGCTTTAAGCTTTTCCATTCAATTTACCCTTGCAGGGCAGTTGGTCCTGTCTAAAACATCCACACCACAAGGTTCCTGATATCTGAAAATATCAAAAACCTCCATGAGCATCTTTGTTCCATTGCAAATGGTCCTGGATATTTGGTTCTGTCAAAAACGTCCAGTCTTAGAAAATGGTCCTGGGTTCAAATAGCCCCTAACATTTATTTATACTTTTGGTTTACAGGATTAATATATTAAAGATACTATTACATTTTATTGGTCCAATAATTGTGTTATGGCTGAGCTGAATTACCAGTAATAATCTTTATGCCTTGATAACTTAACTGGGCATAACACACTGGTTAGGTAGATGAGTCAGTGTGGATTGAAGTCATCCTTTCAGAAAACCTTTACAGAAATTCTGGAACCTACACTAACTTCAAATCCCTTTCAAGGGGGTGGGGAGATGGGGAAACAGCTGGGGGTGGTGATGGAGGGATTGAGAGAAAAAAAAAGAGAGAGTGAGAGAAAGGGAAAACCTCATGGACACAACCTACAGTGTAGTACAATAGTGTAGTGATTGCCGGGAGGGAGAGTGAAGGGAAGTGGAGGAGGGTATATGGGAGATAATTGGTGATGGAAGGAGACTTGACCCTGGCTGGTGAAGGCACAATACAGTGTACAGATGATGTGTTATAGAATTTTGCCCCTGGAGCCTGTATAATTTTGTTAACCAGTGTGACCCCCAATGAATTTAATAAAAAGGGAAAAATTTATAAGACCTTTCATCAACAGTGTGCTGTCTCGCAAAATTTTTGCTTAATGTTTTTGTCCAAGGATACAGATATTTTGAATTATGTGGGAAACTGCACTCAATGATGTACTAAATCTCCTATTCATCTACTATTTGGAATTGTGATTTTTCACTTTAAGTGTAATTATAATGATGTGAAAAAACATTTTTCATTAGAAAGCAGAAATTAGAATATGCCCTGTTTTCTCACATTTTATACATAAACACTCTTTGCTTTTAAATTATGCAAATTTATAACACAATTGTATCCAAGAGATTCTCTGATAATATACAATCAGGGAGTATTCTAGACAACAAAAAAATAAATAAATATTAGACATATTACCTTAACGTTAGACATTTGAAGATTTATAAATCATTGCCATTAGTAAATCACATAAGCTAACTTGGGTAAATATTATTTTTCACAGTATTCCTAACTATATAAACTATTGTATCTTTTAGTGATAGTTGCAAATAGAATTTTTAGCTTTTTAACTTACTTTGATTTATGGGAAAGGAATTAGATCCTGAATTCTTTAAGAAGTCACTGTGTTCAGGCACTCTACTATAAATTACTTCTCCCCCTGCTCCTCTGGTTTAGTCTTTGCTATACCTGTATTTGATCACTAGCATCTTCTTTCCTTTCCCACCCCTACAGTGCACACTCAAAATCTGCCAAGCTTGCTCATCCCTGTCTCTGACACATTCTCACATTTCTAGGGTATTAATATAGAGCCTATACTTACAAAACTTTGGAGACTCAGTTCAGATTATTAGCAGTATGCTATGGGAACAATATATATTTTTGTAGGATATATACTTATTTGATTTTGTTTTTAAACCTCCATTTCCATTCTCCCAAATGTTAATATGATTTGGGTGAAACAGAAAAAGGTAAGTACACAAAAAAGTAACCTTTCTCTCCTGTAAGGATTCCTGAGAGTTAAAAAACATAGGCACCTGTTTCATGCCCCTTGATCTTTTTGGATGAATAGTTTCTGATTCTGCAGTTTTACCCATAACATGCTGTTACATTCAAATTATGTTTGAGTTATTAGTAGCTTTTCTCATTCAGGGTTCTTCTTGGCTAAATCTCAACAGGCAGCCTAAACTCTGGTAAGATTTACTGTGGCACTGAGAACATTAAATAAGGCTATGCTACACAAAGCAGAACATAATTAGTGCCAGAGCCTAGTTCTGCTTGCACATTTACAGTCTATTTGGACTACTGAAAAGTGCTAGAGAGGTTCAAATAATCAAGTCCTGCTTGAAATTTCAGTGACCTAATTTCATGGAACAGAATTGTGCTCCAACTGCTATCAGCAAAATGTCTTCATTGGATGTACAAAATGTTAATAGAGCACATGTTATAACTGTTATTGGGAGTGCTCTGGGACATTTTTCTGAATATCCATACTTTATCTTGTCATTTGCACTCAGTGAGGACAAAAATAGTCACAGGTTCAGGGATACTGTGGGAAAACATGCAGTTTTCATGGCTAAGCCAAATTTGAAGCATTTCATTTAAATCAAGTTTGAATTCCTTTAGGATGCTTTACACAGATTTAAAATGCTCTTAAGAATTAAAAAAAAGATTTAGTTCTTATACTGTGCCAACTGATTTTCATTATTTTAAAATTAATTCAAGTAATCTGTGGTCATTTTATTAAAATTCAGCAAATACAGACAGCAAAAAGGGGGGAAAGTACTTTGTTTTTCACCTCTAAGAAATAAAAAAGTGTTAGAATTTGTTACATATCCAACCAGAATTATCTAAAAACATTGCTTAAAAATACTAAACATAGTTTTTCATTGACTACATTTGGTTTTTTATATACTTTATCATTAAAAATAGCCTTTCATTAGCTTCCTTATGTACAATTATTTGCCCATTTATCTGATTATTACCTTAGGATAGGTTCATAAAATAAGAAGGAAAATATATTCTAAGAGTTTTTTGTGCAGATTAGTCAAACTCCTTAAAATTATTCATTGTACTTTTTATTTTCAAATATTCATTATAAATATCTTAAAATGTTTTAATTTAAAAAAGTGTGTGCCAAGGTTTTTTCATCATTCATCTGGGGGAATTTTTATATATTAATATACATGTGTATATTTGAGCATATGATTTCAAAGAAACTATAGCAAATTACTAAATCCATATTGTTCATCAATAGGAAAATATATAAAATATATTTCACAAAGGATAAAATTAGAAAATAGCATTTATTAAATGACTTGTAAGATAGAAACAAAACTAAATGTTTTCATATAGTATATTATTTTATTGAATTTAATCCTCACAGTTACTGCATGAGACACCCATTACTATCTTTTTTCCTCTCTTTTCCAGAAGAGGACAGCATGGCAAAGTGGCTTTAAATAATGACCTTTGTTGACTTAACGAGTTTGCACTAGTACAAAAATGTGAACTCATATTTTTATGACTCCCGCCAATTTCTTGTTCTTTTATATTATTCCACAAAAATACTGTAAGGTGCCTTTTTTTTCACTATAATAATGAAGGACTTAGAAATCTTTTAATACAAGGAAATTGGAACTTGAAGCCTGGAGAGTAGCAGATCTAATAATAGTAAAACTTTTTCCAAGCATTTGATGGGGTGTTCTAAACAAAACAGAGTGATTGAAACATTATTTCTCAACGTGTGTTGGGTTATATGTGAAATTGTATCCTACTAGAATTAAAAAAATAAATAAACACTCAAAGTCTGAGTTACACATTATAATCAGGTTTGTTTGCGGCAGGACTTTGCAAAGCCTTTAAATTGCCAGTATGCCTGGAAGATTTCAAAATGAAGGAAATAATATGCAAAATGTCATGCATTTCATAAATGTGCATTTATAAGGACAGCTGTAGGTCAAGTACTATAAAGGACATACTAAAAGCTTGACTGAGTAAATGAGGATTGCCTAATATTATCAGACCAAGCTTAACAATTAAAGGAAGACAGTGCAGAAACTACACAACTGTTACAGCCAGGCTATCGGCAAATGATCAACCACAGATCCACATCAGCTCCTGCTAAAAACTCTTACTGACCTTGCTGCTCCACTTATCTGCCTCTGCATCTACAAAGCTTAATTTTCTTTTACTCAGGATATGCCTACCTGCTTCCACTCAGCCTGGACTATTTTTTTCACTCTACCCATTAATTTGTTTCAGGCTTGATGTATCAGATAACATTTTGCTTACTCCCTGCTTGTCTCTCCTGCCTTATTTCTATTTTAGTCCAGAAGTCCCTGTGTCTCTGATCTCTTGGCTTCCACTTTATAGTCTTAATCCATTTCTGAACCAAATCTAACTTTCTTCCTAGCTTCCCTACTATCCTGAATTTCTTCAGAATCATGTCTTCTCTCTTCCTGTTTTAGCAGACAATTAATTAAAACTATGTCAAGTTCTATGTGTTGGAATCTTCACAAATGAACACATTTACACTCCTTTAATTTGACTTTTAAGAAATCTCAAATACAATATGAACATTTAGACATTTTATAAAATTGTCTAAAGTGATATGAAAACACTACATGTTAAAATTCCATCTTTCAAAATGTAACATTATTTTGATACATCTTTCTTACCCTTAAGATGTCAACAACAGGTAAAGAGAGGAATGACACAAGTACTATATACTTTATCTGCAAAAACTGAAAGCATCCAGAGGCACTCATGGTTTCCATTCCTGCAGGATGAGAATAATTCCCATACACAGCTCTTAACTGGACAGCATTAGAGTTTGTCACCAGAGCAGTTTCAGAAATGTCTGGATAGGTGCTCTCCTAGCCTCAGAGTGAGGACAAGGCCACAGCTAAATTAGTGAATAGTGAGTTAGAAGTCTAAAGTAAGGAAAGCCAAAGCAAAGATTGAGGGGTGAATAAAACTTGCATGATTCCACTTGAACAATAGGAAGAACACTAAAATTGTTCAGTATACTCCTCTGATTAGAACTATAAATACACAGTAATTTCTGTCTCCCAGAAGGGAACCGTCTTCTGCACAACCAAGGCTCCAAGACATGAAAAACATCTCATTAGGACCAAAGGGATTTGAAAATGAATATATTCCTACATTTTTAGTAGACTTTGGCTGGATGTAGGACATATAAGTGGAAACCTTGCAGACAATAACATTAAAATTGTATAATGTGAATTTTTATTTGGTTTTGCGACTGTTCCTCACAACAGAGTTTATGCTCTGAATTTTCTTTTCTTCTTTTGTCTTATTTACACTGCCTTAGAAAAACTCTTTAAAAACTTTCTTAGGCTACAAATTTTCGATCCAAGTACAGATACTTTATTGTAATTTTTATGTGCTCTGAGTTTACCACCCAGACACTCTGCCATTCTGTGATATTTCTTTCTTTTACATGAACACATTGACTTTACTGCATGGAAATACAGTATTCAGTTCAGTGGATACTGCAAGCAAGTGTTTATGAACAAACACCTTCAACAGCATTGATTTCATATACGTAATTATTTTTGTCAAAATTGCGCATGGAAAATGAGCTGCTAATACCTTAAAAATGTATGATATTTTGCTGTGGGTTGCTTCATTTTAATTCATAATGAATTGTTTGTTTATATTTAAAGGAAAAATTTGGAATACATGGATTTTATTACTCGAAAAGTTTTTTCTGTGTGTTTAGAAAAAAAACAAATAACATATCCTATTCATAAATCAGAAAGGAGTGCATAATTTAGCCATAAGGCTAAGTACTTCTCCACCAATTAAGAAATCAAACAACACACTATTAGAACATAAATGCTAGATACTTTAATGTAGGAAATGGTAGAGTGAATAGTATAGCTTAATACATGGTTAGAAAGTTATCTTTATTAGAATAGAGATGAAGAAATAAATCATCTATATTGACAAAATAAAAAAGAATGTTGAATTTAAAAAAGAAAACCTCTGCCCAATAGGAGCTAGAGGCAACAAATCCAACTTTAGGGGCCTAAAGAATTGTTACTAAAGTTAAATAATTTAATACAGAGAGAAAATGTAAAGAAATTATCCAAATACCATGTTCCCACCTGACCTCTGAGAAATTTTAAGTTTGACTCATCTAGTTTTAATGACAGCCAAGTTTTCCAGTGAATAAAATAAATGTTATGATTTGACACATGAGTATAGTCTTCACATGAAATGTAAATAAATGTTAAGATGATGATAGAATTTCTCCTATAGTTGTTGGCATACACTACTTCATTTTCCACACAAAGAAATTGCATGAAAGGTTCCACGAAAATTAAAGGAAGGTTTCAAATACATAGATTCTGCTGCTACAATATTGTCTTGTTTACTGAGAAAACAATCCATAAATGTCAAAGAAAATTATATTCATAACATAAACCACTATGGAATGAAAAATAAAGATTTTCCAAAATTATTTTAGATAATTTTAAATAAATTATTTTAAAAATTTATGACACATTATATTAAACAGTCCAATTTTAAACAACAAAAATATGAGACATGCAAAGATATTGATAAATATGACACATAAGAAAAAAATCTGTAGATGAAAAACTGTCCCTGAGATTAAAAACTTAACCCAGTTGTTAGGTTAACTAGATAAAGACTTTAGACCAACTGTTACAAATATGTTCAAGGAACTAAAAGAACTTATGAGAACACTACTTCGACTATATGTAATATCAATAAATAGGTTATATCTTTAAAACCAAATAGAAATTCTAAGTTTAAAAGCACAATAACTAAAACGATGTCAAACTTGTTTGAAAAACATTAATCTCCATATCTAAGAAGTTCAAGAATGTCAGGTAAGAGAAGCTCAAAGGGATCCACACTTTGACATATCATATTTAAGCTCAAACACAAAGGTCAAAGAGTATCCTAAGTACAGTAAGAGAGAAGCAACTCTGCATGTACAAACAATTCTCAATAGGCTTAACAGCTGATTCTCTGCAGAAGCCATGGCATTCAAGAGACAGGAATGTTATATTCAAAGTATTGGCAAGAAAAGACTGTTAACTGGGAATTCTATATTTAGCAATAGTATCTTTCAAAAATTAAAGAGAAATTATATTTTTAGAAAATTAAAACAGATAATTCATTATTATCATACCTGGAATATAAGCCAATGGGCACATAAAAATGTTCAGCAGCATTTGCTAGGTGCTAAGAAAATGCAAATTAAAACCAAAATGAAATATCATTACAGACTAAAGGGATACCTATTATCAAAATGACAATAAAAAGTGTAGCTGAGGATGGAGAATCTTGGAACACTCTTACATTTCTGGTAGGAATGTTGAATGATGAGTATGCTTTGGAAAACAATTTGGCAGTTCCTCAAAAAATAAAATGTGGAGTTACCATATTCCCCAACAAGTCTACTCCTAGATGTATACTCAAAAGAACTGGAAGCATATCTCTACATAAAAAACTTGTGAACACTAAGAATATTTCAAGAGAATGAAAAGACAAACCACAGTTTGGGAGAAAATAACTGCATGTCACATATATGATAAAGTATTTTTCCCCAGAGTATATTATAAGCTTTTAAATTATCACAATAAGAAAAGAAATAACCCAATTTTTAAAAATTAAGAAAAATATCTTTAAAGATACTTCATCCGGGCTGGGAATGGTTGGGGGGGAGGGGGTCAATTGGGGAAAAAGGAGACATATGTAAAACTTAAGACAATAAATAAAAAAGATACTTCACCAAAGAATAAACACATAGTAAATAGGCTTATGAAATGATATTCAAACATAAATCATTATGAAATGCAAATTAAAACCACAAAATACTACTATATGCCTATGAAAATGGTTAAAATTAAAAAAAATACTGATAATACTAAGAACTGGTGGGAATGTGAAACAATTGGAACTCTCATTCCTTTCCGGTGGAAATGAACAATGTACAACCATTTTGGAAATTGATTTGGCAGTAAACACAATTAACATAAGATTTAGCAATCTCACTTTAGGTTTTTACTCAAATGGATTGAAGACATGTACACACACGATCTGTATGCAATATTTCATAAGAGTCTAATTGATATCATCAAAATCTGAATCCAACCTAGATGTACCTCAGTAGGTGAATGAATAAGTAATATATAGTACACCCATACAATGACATACTTCTGAACAATAAAAATGAAAGAAATATTAATATATATAAAAATGGATGACATTTATTTGCACTTTGTTAAGTGAGAGAAGCTAATCCCACAAGTACAAATAAAAAGTGGACCCAGAAACAGATTATTTAATCAAGGGAGCACACATGCAAAAATGCAAGGGATGCTAATTTACATGTATGAAGCAGCCAGATGAAATGACATGTGCTAAACTCATTGTATTAAAACCCAATTCTTATAAGTATTATGCCCTTTTAAAACACACAGTGTACATTAATAAAAATGAAAAAGTATGTTTAATGAAACAGTCCGTATACACAAATTAGGGCTCAAGTTTGACTCCTAAACTAGCCTAGAGAAGGAAAAAACATCTATCTATACCTCACATAAGAAGGGATGATAACTTCAGAACGTAGTTCTTCATTATTTTTCAGGCAAGATAAAAAAATTTTAAAAACATATTTATGGGGAAACACATCTCTAAAAATTTTTGCCCACAATGGTGAGTTTTCAAATGAGATTACAAAATATTTCCCCTAAAATATCTATAGCCATTTTTAATACATAGCTCCTAAACCAAACTCTTGAGAAATCTCTATATTATTGTAGCCTATGTTTAGTTCTATGAATCTGACAATTAATTGAAATGGTCTAGCAATGCATACTCAGTTGTTTAACCTAAATCAATTTCGATATTGACTTTCTTTAAATATGCAACATGCAAGTCAGCATCAAAATCAATAACTCTGGCTCCTCATTGGCACCTGCCAAGAAAACATCTATGAAATACAGCACAACTCTCATCCTCTTCTTCATTCACAGCCACTAGCATTATGCACAGAACATCTGCCCTAACACTCTAAATAACTGTGTGCAATTCAAGTGATAATTTTTCAAGTGTGAGATATGTTTGCATTAGAAAAAGCTGTGCGCACTCCTTCAGGAAATAAAGCAATTGGACCAAACTTCCCTATTTTTTCTATTTATAAACAAAATGATTATGTATTGAGGTATTTCCAATAATAGAACATCATTCATAAACTAAAGATTTGCTCCAACCCATAAAACTTTTGAATGAATTGCATCAAAAATATCAAAGTAACAAGTAAATAGATTAGGTTTCTGAAAATATTTGACTTTCATAAGAGAGCTTGGATATCTAGAATAATTACATAAACGCTATAGCAGTACACTATTAATTCTCTAAATATCCTCTCTTCACTGTGACTGCTGAAGCCGTTGGTGGAGGTATTCCCTATACAGTAATCACATGCTTTACATAAGGCTGAAATAAACAGGTCAATGGTCCTTTTATAGTGATTTTAGTTAAAAGTTCAAACCATTGATTCTTCGAATAATAACTATCCAGAAGGAATTCTTACCATTTGCAACAGCATGGATGGAACTGGAGAGCATTATGCTAAGCGAAATAAGCCAGTCAGAGAAAGATAAATATCACATGATCTCACTCATTTATGGACTATAATGAACAATAGAAATTGATGAACAAAAACAGACCCAGAGAAGCTTCAATCAGACTGTCAAACCTCAGAGGGAAGGTAGGGGAATATGGGGGTAAAAGGGGAGAGATCAACCAAAGGACTTGTATGCATGCATATAAGCCTAACCAATGGACACAGACACCAGGGGGTGAGGGCATGAGTGGGGGGTGGGGTGGGCAATGGGGGATAAGGACACATATGTAATACCTTAATCAATAAAGGAAAAAAAATAACTATCCTGAAAAGAAATAACATTTATCTTTAAACATGTACACATAAAAGTGAATAATTTTTGTAAATAACTTTGATGAAGAGATGAAAATAACTCCTCCTTTAATCCTTTTTTCCAAATACACAAAGAAGTGACTGGGCCAAAGCCCAAGGGCACAGTTCCAGTCCCAGTTGGCAAGAACAAGGCAGGCCTCCCATCCTCCCACAAGGTGCAATGGACAAGAATGCTTCCTAGGAAAGAAACCAGGAAAGGATACTGCTGTGGACCTAGCTGATATGGAGCTCTTATGTGAAAAGGGAAAGCTACTTCAGTACTACCTCAAGGGCAGATTGCTCTGAGAACTGAGGGGAGGCTGGGCCTTTGGATAACATGACTGGGGGAGTTGGTGCAAAAGAAGTAGAGTGGGACCAGGGACAGGTGGCCCTAACAAAGCATGCCTTTGTGGCTAATACTGCTCCTTGAAAATGGTTGCAAATACTGCAAATGTAGCGTTCAAGGTGACTCCGTATTATGGTACTCTGTATTTTTCTTTCAAAACCTTGTATTACATTTCTTTTTACTCTTGTTTAAGATAAACATCAGACTTGAAACCTGATAATAATGATACTTGGTGTCAGTGGGGTGGATTTGTATGATCTGAGACTAAGTTCTTTCACTAAGAAAACCCAGTGAAATTCGATAAAATACAGTGTTATTCCTATACTAACTTTAATGAAGCTCTCCTGGAGATCAGATGCTGGGAGAGACTGTGGACAGCAGGTAGCTTGGATGCCAGCTGGGGTTTCCTTGGCTCAGTCAGATTAAGCAAAGAACACTTGTGCAGCTTTATTAACACTTTAGCAGAGTAACAGTCAGGCTTCTCTATTTCATGGGTTGGTTGCTTACTGGTAATATTGTTCCTGGGAGAATTCAGGACTTTTAATTATGCTGTGAATAGTTTACAGTATTGAGCTACGGAATGAAAATTAAACAGAGGACATTTTATTTGTTCACTGGTTAATTAAATAGCAGCCAACAGCAAGCTAGACTTATGGAAACCTCAGCAGGTTTGGTTTGCCAACCATGTGTGAAAAATATATTTTTTTTAATTTTTAATTTCTATTAGTAGTCCACTGTGCTAACGTAGGTTTTGAAGTTTTACCTAGCACACAAAATGATCCAAGGACTTTTAAACATTCAGTAGATATTCACAATTCCCAGTAAACACAGTGTACCCTTTCACATTTATATTAAATGGATAAATCATTATTCCTTAAAAATACATCTCATTGCTAACTCACAGGATATCTAAAATAATATAACAAGAAGAGGGCATGTTCATGAAATAATACAATTTTATAGAGCTGATGAAAAAGCTACTTTCTAGTATCAGAAAGTAATAATAAAAGTCATTAAAATTTGATTATTAACAACTGATGCAATTCTGAGTAAATTCACATATGACTAAAGGGCAATTGGATTTGAACTCTAATATCTTGTATGTTGCTAAATGCTGGAGCTGAGTAAGATTCCATTCATTTTCTTAAGAATATTTTCCAATCAAAATCTGATCATTATGTAACTCTGCTTAATATTCTTCAATCACCTCTCATTATTATTAAGATAAAAATACAAAATATTTAACAAGGTTTAAAGTTCTATAGAGAAGCCTTACCCTACACACTTATTGGGCCTTCTTTGCAACACTTTCCTGTAGTATGCTCACATGTGGCCACAACATCCTGTTTCAGTTCCTCTAATGGGCTAGGCTTCTTTCTGACTCAAAGCCTTTGCTGAATCTTGCTTCTTTTCCCCTTAAAGTCCCCTGCTCCCAGCCCAACTTGAAATTTACTATGTATTTATTTTTCAAAATGCACTATAAATGCCAGTCTTTTATGGAAATCTTCACTGACCACCCAAGTTATAATCCTACTAACCCTTCTAATAATGGGTCCTGTGATTTATTGTATTGTTGTTTTTTAACAGGCAATTGGTATATGAATCTATAGTTCTGGGAAGAAGTCCAAGTTGGGAATATAGATATGTAGTCATTAGTATTTAAATGGTATTTACAGCCTAAATGACATTATCACACAGGAATGAACATAGACAGGAAAACAAGAGTACTGTTGTACTCCAAGCCTTTGTTATTGCATTTGTCAATCCTTATCTTTCAACTGTTACATTTAGTCCATTTCTACTCCTTGTTAAATCAACATATTTAGGTCTGCTTCAATAACATAATTTATCATGTTTATCTTGATTTTTTAATATTTATTTTCATCTTTCCTTACTATAAAAAATTATATCCTTATTTTCAGTCTGAGAATAAAATTTTTCCACATTTTTGAAACTCTCGATCTCCTTCCAACTTTATCATACTATTATATAGATTTTTAAGACTGAGTATGATACATAGATAGGTGGTAGGTAGTAGATCTAGATAAATAGATACAGATATACATATTTTAAGACAATAACTAATGTTACTAAAGCTTTTGTTCATCTTTTCTTCAGATATCTTCTGAATATGTCTACTATTATTTATACTTCATACACAACCATGTTCAGTGTGGTTTTTGTGTAGCAAATCTTTTGAGACCTTATAGCCAAGAATATATTTTCATGCCCTCTATTTAAATAACAAGTTGGTGGAATAAAATTCTAAATTCCTTTAAACTCTGGAAATACAATTCCATCATATTCTCTCATTCATGTTTTTTAATATATATTTTTATTGATTTCAGAGAGGATTGGAGAAGGAGAGAGAGATAGAAACATCAATGATGAGATAGAGTCACTGATTAGCTCCTTCCTGCATGAGTTCATTTACTTATGTGATGAATGGCTTCTCAAATAATGTACAGCTCTCAGTCTTTATGAGTTTAAGAGGCAGTGGCAGATGAGTTTCAGTCTATCTTGAGAGAGGGATCTATCAGCCCTGTTGTTTAGCATCTTTTCCAAGGTGTGGGAGTCATGCCAGAGTTGCCAATAGCCAAGGCTAATTAGAGTGCGGAAGCCTTGTTGATAGTATGCCAGACAGCCAAGGCCACTCTGAACATGGGAATCTTAATCAGAATGTCCAAGGACTATGTGTAGGTGCATAACAAGGTCACTACCTGGAAAGAAGCGTCTTTTGTCTAAATAGTATAATACATGTTAACGAGCCAGTGTGCTGGGGAGAAAAGTCATTGATTCTACAGAGAGAGGAAGGAAGAGGGAGAGAGAGAAGAGAGAAACTTTGATATGAGAGAGTAACATTGACTGGTTTCCTCACTCACGAGCCCCAATACGGGATGGAATCTACAACCTGGGTATGTGCCATGAACAGAAATTGAACCTGTGACTCTTTGGTTAACCCCTGAGAAGCCCTGGCCAGGCCTCTTTTTTCTTTTTAATTGAATTTATTGGGGTGACATTGGTTACCAAAACCATTCAAGTGGACAGCTCTATAACACATCATCTAAATACTGCCTCATGCACTCACCACCCTAAGTCAAGTCTCAGTCTGCCACCATTTATCCCCCCTTTTCCCTCTTCCACCTGCCCTTACCCCAATTTCCCTCTGGCAATCACCATACTGTTGTCAGTGTCTGGGGTTTTTTGTTTGTTTTTGCTAAGTCCCTTCACCTTTTTCACCCAGCCCTCCCCCCCTCCTCCCCTCTGACAGCTGTCAGTCTTTTCTCAGTATTTATGAGTCTGTTTCTATTTTGTTTGTTGGTTTGTTTTGTTCATTAGATTCCACATATAAGTGAAATCATATGGTATTTGTCTTTCTCTGACTGGCTTATTTCACTTAGCATAATACTCTCCAGGTCTAGTCATGCTGTTGCAAAAGGTAATATTTTCTTCTCTTTTACAACAGAGTAGTATTTCATTGTGAAAATGTAGCACAGCTTCTCCATTTACTTATTTACTGATGGACTCTTGGGCTGCCTCAAATTCCCGGCAATTATAAACAAAGATCCATGAACATAGGGTACATTCTTTCAAATTAGTGTTTCAGGTTACTTTGTAGGGAAGCATGGGACTTGGTGAAATGTCTGTAAGGAGGATTCTCAGAAAGGTCAGGGGCCTCTGGGGGGACCTTGCCAAAGGCAGCAGCCCCTACCTTGACTTTTTCAAATAAGTCTGATCCCCCAGGTATTTTACTAGAATCTTTATGTTTAGACTTCAAAATGTCCTTGCTTAAAGGACACATGTGTTTTCTCAAGGATACTTACCCTGCTAATAATATCTAATAGTTAATTTTAGTTTAACACTTGGGTTGCGGGAAACGAGTTAAGTCGGCTCGCGTGAATTGCGCGTGCTCCGCGGGAGCCGTCTTAAACTCGGTTCATATAGATTTGCGGTGGAGTGCGGGAAACGTGTAAACTCGGGCCGATTGTAACTGCGTATTACCAAATATTTCATTTCAATCGAACCCATACTTCAAAAGATATAGGCATTTTAACGCGCCATCTTATATTTTGGCGGGAAATTCACCCGCAACCCAAGTGTTTAAGCTATTGTTACAATAAAAGCCAAAGAAGGCAGGCAAATAGGACTATTTGGTGGCGATAGCCAAGTAGTCCCTTAGCCTCTCTTTCACAGGAACATATGTCAAAATAATTTATCATCCGTCGTTCAGGGTCTGCCGGTCAGCCCCAGCATTACTTCTGATAAATTCCCAGATATGGAATCACTGGGTTATAAGGCAGTTCCATTTTTAATTTGTTGAGGTAATTCCATACTGTTTTCCACAGTGACTGCACCATTCTGCATTCCCACCAACAGTGCACAAGGGTTCTCTTTTCACCACATCCTCGCCAACATGTTGATTTATTGATTATAGCTATTCTGACAGATCTGTGATATCTCATCGTGGTTTTAATTTGAATTTCTTTAATGACTAGTGACTTGGAGCATCTTTCTATATGTCTACTGGCCATCTGTATGTCCTCTTTGGAGAAGTGTCTATTTGGGTCACTTGCCCATTTTTAATTGGATTTTTTTTGTTTTGTTTTGCTTTGCTTTTGGTGTTGAGTTGTTAGAATTTTTTATAAATTTTGAAAATTAACCCATCATCAAATATCTGATTGTCAAATATGATCTCCCATTTAGTGGTTTGTCTTTTCATTATGTTAATGGTTTCGTTTGTTGTGCAAAAGCTTGTAGTTTGTAGTCCCATTTGTTTATTTTTTCCTTTGCTTTCCGTTCCTGAGGAAAGATACCAGAAAAAAATATGGCTACAGAAGTGTTCAAGATTTTACTGCCTATGTTTTCTTCTAGGGTTTTTACAGTTTTACAATTTAAATTTAAGTATTTCATCCATTTTGATTTTATTCTTGTGTATGGTATAAGGAGGTGGTCTAGTTTTATTTATTTATTTATTTTTTGCATGTATCTATCTAATTTTCTCAACACCATTTAGTGAATAGACTATCTTTACTCCATTGTATGTACTTGCCTCCTTTGTCAAATATTGACCATAAAGGTGTAGGTTTATTTCTGTGCTCTCTATATTGTTCCATTGATCTATATGCCTGTTTTTATATAAGTACCATGCTTTTTTGATTATACTGGCTTTGTAGTTATAGTTTGATATCAAGTACCATGATACCTCCAAATTTGTTCTTCTTTCTCAATATTGCTGAGGCTATTTGAGGTCTTTCATGGTTCCATATAAATGGTTTTTTGTTTTGTTTTAAATATATTTTATTGATTTTTTTCAGAGAGGAGAGGAGAGGGATAGAGAGTTAGAAACATCGATGAGAGAGAAACATCAATCAGCTGCTTCCTGCACACTCCCTACTAGGGATGTATCCACAACCAAAGTACATGCCCTTGACCGGAATTGAACCTGGGACCCTTCAGTCCGCAGGCCAACGCTCTATCTACTGAGCCAAATTGGTTAGGGCCCTTATAAATGTTTTGAAGATTTGTTCTAGTTCTGTGAGATATGCCATTGGTATATTAATAGGGTCAAATGTATAGATTGGTAGTGTAGTTTTCGCTGTGTCCCATAGATTTTGGGTTGTTTTGTGTTCATTTTCATTAATCCAAGCTCATTTTTTATTTCTTCCTTGATCTCATTATTGACCCATTCATTATTTCATAACATGTTATTTAGCCTCCATGTGTTTGAGTGTTTTTCAGTTTTTTATTGTAATTGGTTTCTAATTGCATACCATTGTGGTCAAAGTAAGTACTTGATATGATTTCAATCTTCATGAATTTATTAAGACTTATTTTGTGTCCTGACATGCCTATACTAGAGAATGTTCCATGTACACTTGCAAAGATTGTGTATTCTGCTGCTTTAGGATGAAATCTTCAGTAGATATCAATTTAATCCATCTGGTCCAATGTGTGGTTTAAGGTCACTGTTGCCTTATTGATTTCTTTTATCTGAAAGATCTATCCATTGATGTTAATGGGGTGTTAAAATCCCCCACTATGACTGTATTACTGTCGACCTCTCCCTTTATGCCTACCAAGATTTTTTTTATATGTTTAGGTACTCCTCTGTTAGGTGCATATATGACTGACTCTCATGTTTTTTAAAGAACTGTTTGGATAATTTGAAAAGACAAATTGGAAAATGTACCTATGCTTAATTTAATTGCCATTTTACTTTGATGCATGCTGATATATGCCTTTTTTGATTCTAGGTTAGCATGGCATTAGAAAATAATGTTCTTGAACATATTCATTGTTATAACTGTCCTGTTACAACAACTGGCTAGCAGTCATGCCAAAACAAAGATTCGTTGCAAATAGATTAATTTATTTTAGTAAATATCTCAATGTGTGACCCCATAATCATTCAATTTGACATGCCACTATAAATGCCAAGTAATTCTCTCAGTGCGCTACTTATTTTTTATAAATGATTAGTGAGTATGAGCAATCTTGATCTCTATGCCTTTACCCCACACTTTATTGTTACACTTATATCTAAATCCTTCTGTATGGGCAAGTGAGTGTTTGCATGTCACCAGAATGGCTTTGAAGGCATATATTGACAGAAATTAGTCAAGCACATTTCAAAGTAAATAATTTGGTGTAAATCATTAATTTTTTATTTTTGCTCACCTTCATTACATCTTTTGGTCAAGAACAAGTTGAAAGATCAACCAGGTTCAAGGGGAGGATTCTACAGATAAATGTAGAATGCTGAATTTGTCTGACCTTATACTTAATGAATAAACTATTAAGATTCTCTGTTCAGCATATTTTACATTAGATGTGTGTGTGTGTGTGTGTGTGTGTGTCTTTAGTAGAGAGAGGAAGAGAAGTAGGAAAGAGTTAAGAGTGTAAAATATTATGACGAACCAAAATGAATAATGCAAGCTTCACTCAAGTCAATCCCTTTCTATTTTTAGCAGCAGGGACTTTACCAAAGCATGAATATCAAGGCATCCATTAAAGGTCCAATGAGAGTGTAACACCTCTGCAAAAAAACCCACTTATAAACTTATAAACCAATGTTTTTTTCCAAGGAGTCTGCTCACTAAGTTTCATGAAAGAGTTTCTTAGTTTCAGTAAGGAATCTGAAAATTCGTTATGAAGTGAAAATAAATATCAAAATACAACATTAATAATGTAAACTGAGTGAACTTATGCCTGACTTCTAGAAAATAAATAATAATATACTAGTAAAGATTCCTTTATTTCTTAGGAGACAGTGACTTTGTCATAAACATTTTAGTGTCCTCTGTAACTTCCTCTACAACACTTCTCTCATTATTAGACATGAAGTATGGTTAGTAAATATTTACAATGGTCATGTCAATATCACTATAGAAATACATTCAAGAGTAGTTTACAAAGGCCAGGATGTCTTCAAGTCACCAGTAGGATATGGATAGCTCATAACTCTTATATTAACTGTCTTTAAAAAATTGATTCCTAGTTATGCACTTATAGATATTTATTTTAGTAAATTAGATTACCATTACATAGAAATATTTCAAATTAGTGATCCAACATAAATGATCATAACCAGCTCATATTCCTAAAATAATTGGTGAATCCCATGGAGATAATAACAGCTATATTAAATAATTTAAAAATGCCTTTTCTGTGCTTATAATGATCCAGATGTTCTGCTCACTTAATTCTTAAGGCATCCTCGATGGCAGGGTATTATTATTAATGCCTGTCTTATTATAAGGAAATTAAGACAGAGGGATTTAAGTAACTTGCCAACATTACACAGTTAGTGAGTGGTAGAGTTAAGATTTGAATGTGGGTAGTCTGGCTCCAAAGTCAATTTCTCCAAGCCTCAGTGTCTTATCTTTACATGGATCACAGCATGTGGCACTTCTCTGAATATATTTCTGAGGATAGACTGACTTGAAGTTTTCTTTATTTTAATTCATCATTAAAAGTTGTTCAATTATTTAAAATTTCAAGCACTGAAGAGTGCTTCAGCTATTGAAATGGGGATTCTACATTAGAAATGGAGTGAAAAGAGCACACTTAGTAACAAAAGCCCCATTTTGATTTGAGAATTTGGCGAATCAGTAGAATAATGTTTATAATTATTTTTCTCTACTTGAATTTCTCTGATTATGATACATTATTTCAAGAGAGCTTGTTAGTCTAAGAGGGTGGTATCAAAGGTTTTTGGTATATATGATGCTTTCTGTCAGAGAGAAATACTACGTGTTTTATTCTAAAGAGAGACTAGAAAATATGAATATTTAGGAGTAGACATTTGGGTATTAGCATTTTTCAGTTTGTTTGCCTAGCTCACACAATTTAACTGGAAGATAAAATAAGAAATCTTATTGTATTGGCATAACCCAAAATACAATTATCATATCTTTCAACTCAGTATCTGGTCATCAGGTAATCAGAATAGAACTTAAATTAATATTTAGGTCTGGTAAAATGTCATTTCCCCCATTATTTCTAAATTCATTCATCTTCTTTAAAATAGAACAAAAATTATTCTTCTGTTTTTAAAACAATTTTAATATTTATTTTTACTTTGATGCTTACATTTCCCCTCTTCATTTGTTCCATAACTTATCCATGACACCCAGCTTAATTCTCCTTTAGAAACAGTCTGTAAATATTTGAAAGTGCTATTACTTGTACCACAACTTTTAAAAGTAGGTTTGGTGGATGCTTTCTATACAAGATGCTAGTTTACCTAGTTAAAATTCACAGAAGTTCAAGACTGTTTGCATAGAAATTTCATCTGACTTTAAATAAAATTTGCCAGTCATATCCATTCAGCCATTTAACATGTATTAATTGACTAGTCTGATATTCTAAGAGCAAGTGATATATGAGTGAGCAAGCAGATAGAGCTCATGTTTCAGTAGAATTGTATTCTAGTAGGGGAGCACACAAATTCACAATTAAATAGATATATAGGGGTGGGCAAAAGTAGATTTATAAAGAAGACTAATGATACAATAATTAATTAATAAATAATAATACAAACTCCGTGTTTCATGTTTCACAACTATAAACCTACTTTTCTCCACCCCAGTATGCTTATGATAAGTGCTATGTTGAAAATTAATAAACTAGACAATATTGAGGAATGAGATAGTGATGCTACCGGTATTTTAATCCATGAGGTTACCGGAACCAATCTAATGTGGTGACATTTAAGCAGGTCTGAATGAAATTAGGGCACCATTGCTTTCTGTGGCAGGCCAGGCAGTATGGGCAAAAGGGTAAACTACTGTGGTGGGAAAGTTTAATGTATCCAAAGGACAGTGAAAAGACCCAGGTGACTGAGCAGCATGAGGTGAGGGGTGGAAGTTGTAGAAGATAAGGAGAGTGATTTGAAATTACATCATATATGTGTAGATAGATAGATGCTAACCTTTCCAGTGACAGGTAAGAAGCCAACTTTGCAATTATGGAATCTCTAACTTGTAAATTGGTATTTCCTCCTTATCCAAAGACATATGACACACTAGAAAACCTCACTATTAGAATATTGTGCTGTGATATGTGGACATCATAATTAAAGTATGATAGAGAGCGTAAGGACCAAGTGCTGATAGATCCCTTTGATGTCTATATAGTTCTCAGACAGGGAGAAGAGACGACTGAGTATTCTAATATGACCTCATCCCATCCTGCAGTTTGTGTTTAACTGGTCATCATACCTTCATTTTCATCGCTCTCAAAAGCCACCATGCACACACCAATTCATCTTTTCCAAGTTCTTTTGGTATTATCTTTCCTTCACAGGACATTCAGATGGAGGTTAACATTTAGAAACTGGTAAATGTAAACATATTGTTATAAAATGCCACTTTAATGTGAGGAACCACAAAAATAACAATGGAAAGCTCTTAATATGGTCTAAACACACTTTAAACATTCTACCTGGGACCATATCATTTAATTCTTACCATAATCTTGTGAAAGTAGTTTTTAAAGACTGTTCTCATACCCATTTTCCAGATGAGGGAACTGACGCAAACAGATTATCCTTTTCCAAGGTGACATACCTGGTGAGTGGGTGTGATGCAGAATTTTTGGACTGGAACCGGATTCTTTGTCCACCGGAGTCGAAGGATGAATCCACGGACAGAAGGTGGTGTAGCAAAGGTGGAGATTTATTGAAGAACAAGTACAGACTCCCACATGGGGAGAGGGAAAGAGTCCCACAGAACGGACTCCCACACGGGGAGGGGGAAAGGGACCCACTGATTTCCTTTTCCCTTTGGCTTATAAAGGCTGCAGATCTTGGTGCCTTGATATCCCCTCTGAGTGGTCACTATTCCCTTAGACTGGTTACTATAGTAACTCCTGAGCTCAAAGGTCAAGCTTCACATAGGACATGTGAGGTTCTCCCCCCACCTCCTTCCTTATTGTTTTTCTATTCCCTTTGGGCTTTCTTCTTCTCCTTCTGGATGAAGGGCTTCCTTCTCTTTATTTTGTAAATATAGACCCTTTGCTGTTCCCAGCTCCCTCATTCTATGGAAATGTACCTGTTTCAGCTTTTCAGCTGCCCTATTCTATGGAAATATACCTTCTGCTGCTCTGCACCCCTGTGCTGCTTCCATGGTCCTCTTAATTTCCAAAATTTCTAAAATTTCCTAAGACCTGTCTTTTTCACCCCCAAAAATTTCTGTTTCAATTGGGTTGGAATCTGAACCCAACCTGTCAAGCCTTAGAATCTGTGCTTTAACCATTATATATATATATATATATATATATATATATATATATATATATATATATATGTATGTATTTTCTAACTAGTGTGCTCTATAAATTTCCTATCCTATTTTAAAACTCATAAAAATGTCAAAAATGATTATATGAATATCTCTATAATACTGCATTGAGTAATATATCACTTAATTTATTTGGAATTATTTCAGCATTGCAAAAATACTTTTTTTGGTGAAGGTATCTTTGTTCTTTCAGAACACTATCTTGAGGTGATTTTAGACAATTGGATTAGAGCAAGGGTGGGGCCCATATAAGATCCACAAAATTATTTGGTCTGGCCTTGCCAAGGCATTAGGGGTGAGTTAATTAAATGTTTGACCAGATATAGAGGTTACTTTTTAAGTTGATTATTTTGTATGGCCTGCGAATGATGTTATAAATATCCGAATGGCAGTAGCAGGTTTCCCCATCCCTGGATTAGAGTGTCTAAGGATACAAACACATTTAAGGTACTTAATACATGTTTATTTACAAAGTATTTTTGTCTGACATCTATTATATGTAAAGCTAGATGGTAATCAATAACTATACCTCCTAGTCATTCCAATAATATATTCTGTATGCTAGGACTCATTTTCAGAAATTGACCCAGTCTCTGAGCATTTTGCCATAGGAAAATAGCAGTGCAAGGAGTAACACACGAAATCAGCATGTAGGAGTGAGTAAGCCATTAAGAGAGAAGTTAATAATATTCCAAATTGAGAATTTGGAATTCCTCTCTTCTGATTGTTCTCGATTTAGAAAAAATCCACAGGTGGACTACCCATTATTAGATTAGACACTCTGTATTTTCAAACCAGCTAGGAAAAATTTAAATATTAACACAACTCAAAATCACAATACTTTAATTTTCTTGGAATGATCAACATAATAATTAGCCTAATTAGCCTGAACCACTTTATGTATTGCCAGACTTATTGTCCACCACTCACACAAAATGTGTGCATTTCCAGAATGTCAAATCTTTTCATAATTTTGAATATTTAATGTCTAGTGACTCATGTTGACTGACTTTTGTCATGATTCATTATATTATGGGTTAAAAATTAAGAGTGTGCTGTCAGGAATTTTCAGGAGTCAGTTAACAACATATAAGGTAATATTTGCCATAAATATATGCAGTCACATTCACATCTTTACTTATCTTACTTTTAAAAGCTATGAAATGGACTTCAGTAAAGCATTATGAAGAAGATATTTACTAAGAGAAGGACAAAATGATTAGTACATATCAGTCATGTAACACATTGGAGTGGATGGTCTTGCCTTTAAAAACAACTATAAATAACACCCCTTAGAATGGTGACCGTCATTAATGTAACAGCGCCCTCTATGTTCAAGAGTCTGCAACAGAGAGAAGAGTAATGTTAATCTTTCAATAGTTAATGAAACCTGACTTTTCTATGTCAATTTTTATACAAAGGGTGAAATTAACTTAACTTATTTATCCATCAATTTTATAGTCCACCTCCATAAAGCTAAAAGGATACTCTTAAGATTTTATAAGCAAGAAAATTAAATAGAATGTTAAATCCATAGTTGTTCATTTCTTTAGAGAATTGCCACTCACCAACCATGCTTGAATATTAAAAGAAGAAACTATTTTGAGTAGGAAAGCAATACATTTTAATACCTACAATTAAGATTTAAAAGTCTTCAATGTAATAGAAAAATATTTGACTTTGACATAAAACATAAGTAGAAATTATAGGTTTTATTCATAAGGCACCTTCATGCAAATTTAAGGAAAGCGTGGCTGAATTATATAGAAACATTCTACAAGGGAGATCTTATCATAGAAATAATACCAGAAGAACAATTAAAATGTACTGTTTTAGAAGCTACTATCCAGAAAAAAGTCTTATTTCTTCCTTATTTTAAATATAAATTAATCAATTTACCCATCAATTTGTCCATGTAAATCTTTAAATTATTTTACAGACTTGGCCCTCAAAGTGTTAAAGGAAAGATGAAAATTAGAATGAAGAAGCCCAGGTTTGTTAAGAGCTTGCTTAACTAGGAGTAGTTCTAAATGCTAAAAAGAAAAATGTCCAGGAGGTCAAGATATTTATTATCTAGAGAGTAGTACTTATTTGTGAAATTTTAAAAATCAGGATAAAGGGCCCAAATTCATAAAATTCAGTCCCAATTAGCAGGTTAAGCCGATGTCGGGCACACTTTATTATTATTATTTATATTTTAAGGGGGCTCTTTCATCCTTTATCTCCCGTGGGGTCAGTGGGCCTTCAGGGCCCAGTGTCTGGAGAGGGACTCCTCAAACTTGATCATGATCATGGTGCTCTGGTGCCAATGTGCTGTGACCTTGTGGGGAATCTGCTGTGTGTGAGCACCATCTCCACAATGCACACTTTAAGTAAAGAATGCTTGTAATTGTAGATCTAGGAACCAGGAGGTCACGGTTCGATTCCCAGTCAGAGCACATGCCCGGGTTGTGGGCTCAATCCCGAGTGGGGGTCGTGCAGGAGGCAGCCAATCACAGATTCCCTCTTATCACTGATGTTTCTATCTCTGTCCCTTTCTCTCTGAAATCAATAAAAATATTTTGGCAAAGAGGATAATTTAGGGTCAAGGTTAAATTAGTAGAAGATCCCTGTAAATACAGTGATGAGGATAAATAGTACCTGCGCTCCATATCACTCACCCTAACATTGCACAGAGAAGTGGGGGTCTCAATGCCTCCTTCATCCAATATATCCCCATCTTTGTCACTAATGACTTCCTTCTTGCTACATCCTGAGCCCTTAGTTCAGACAACCATTCCTGCTTGCTTCCTACTCCAGTTCCCTCTATCTGGTCTTTTCTTGCTACAATTTATGATTTATGTTACAGCAGAACGACCTTTCAAAACCATCAATCCAGGTAATAAGCTCCATGAGGGAAAGGACCCTGACAGTGACAAATTCACCACAGACTATAGCTCCTACCCTATGAGCCAGGGTCCACACACAAGACACATAGCAAGCCCTTAATGAGTACTGTTGAGTGAATGAATGAACAAAATAAATACATAAATAAAAACTCTTCTCATTGCTTTTCCCTCAGTGGCACCACATACATTTGAACTTTATTAATGTGACCTAGAAGGCATTGCACACACAAATGTCATTCTTTTTAAACCTGTCTCCTTGTGCTCATTTTCCCACACAATGGGCTCTATTATCCAACAACACAGCTTCAACAAAAAGCAAGTTCTCCTTCAGGTTCAGTTCCTCTTACTTGCTTTTTCTAATCTGGAATACTCTCACACTTCCTCTCTTTTTCCTACTGCATTGCCTGTCCCATGGCTGTCACCTACTCATCTTTTTTAGCCTCAGCTCCCTGTCAATATATCACTTCAAATTCCTCTCAAGGGAAAATCTCACGTTGAATTTAGCCTAAGAGCACAATGCCACCCACACGGTGTACCTTCAATAAATGTGTATTGAAAACAAAGAAAGAAAAAGAAATGTCAAGTAGCTGATGAGTTGAAAATAGATCACTCTAAGTTCATTCAGTCTGTTTGTAGATCAAAGACAACTCGCTTTCGCACTTGTTTTGCAAATATGACTATTGCCTTTATGACTAAAGTTCACCCAACCCAGTCTTTCTAATAAAGTTTCCAAGATAAAATTGTTGTTAAGGAAAATAATGATCTTATGTTGTTCATTTGTATCAGTAATCCTCTGATACAAATACTTTGCAAATATTTAGACATGGATATAAAATTATATATATTCAGAATAATTATAAATGCATTTAATGAACACAACATCACTGATTGATCGTGTGGCAGAAAAGAACAAACATGGAATTTCAGTTATGCATCCACTTGTACTGGAATGTTAGGCTTATCAATTCATTATTTTTTATTTTTTTAATGGAATTTATTTTTTAAATTTATCTTTATTGTTGGTAGAATTACAGATGTCCTCTTGGTTTTTTTGTGTTTTTTTTTTACAATTGACTGTTCCAAAGAGCACCTGCCCCTCCCAGGTCTTCACCACACTATTGTCTTTGTCCTTGGGCTGTGCCTAAATGCATATAAATTTCCTGGTTAAACTCCTCCCACCCATCTCCCCACCCCTGCTGCCTTTCCTCTGAAATTTCTCAGTCTCCAATTCAGTTTTTCTATCCTTGAGTTTGTTAACTATATTTCTGAGGCTCACTCTCCTCATGTATAACATAGATAGTCAAGCACCTTATGGTGTGACTACAAGAAATATACAGAGCCTGGAAGGTTGGAGGCATTCATAGTGGGTGTTATTATTTTAAAGTCCTTGTGTTAAAATCTATATTATAGAATGTTTTATTGTCGTGGACAGAGTTTTTAACAAACAAGAGGAAGTACCACTCAAGAATACCATAGTAGATATCTTTATAAGCCTGTTGTTTTCCCATTTAAGAAGATAATTAAGATTTGACCATGACTAATTACCTTAGAGATAGGTTTCCTGCCTCTATTGCAAATTAATTTGTGTCACGGAAAGTGCACTAAAACATGCATTAAATTAAGTATTCAGTGTCTGGTAATCAATTCATCTTTTTTTTAAAAAAAAAAAGTTAAACACTTGTAATTGTATGGTTGCTGCCTTTTATAACTTTAATACAATTTCATCACAGATTATGTGAGATTTTAGATGGAATCTTCAAACTTTTAACCCCTAATCCTTTATTCAACTGGATTTAGAATTAAATATCTATAGTGACTCTACAGGATTAAAACAGCCTCAAACTGTTTATAGTGTTTAGTTTAGTAGGTTAATTGGAATTATTTTTTAATGTTTCTTATGTGTCAGGCATAATTCTAGGTACTAAGGATATAACAGTGAACAAAATGGGGGGAAATTTCTACTCTCATAACAGCTGAAAATATTACCCATTTATCATCTCAGTTCTGTAGGTCAGAATTCTGCCTGATATTGGCTGGGTTTTCTGCATAGGTTCTCACAAGGATGAAAAACATCAAGCTGTTGCAAAGGTAGGCTCTTATCTGGAGTCTCTGGGAAAGAATCTGCTTCCAAGATCTTCCATGTTGTTATCAGAGTTAATTTCGTTGCAGCTGAAGAACTGATGTCCCAGTTTTCTTATTAGCTGTCAGAAAAGGATCACTCTTAGCTCCTTGTGGCTGCTCTTTGCACATGACCCATTTCATCTCCAAAACCAGCAATGAGCATCATATTCTTTCTTCTCTTAATTTGAATCTCTCTCTCTCTCTCTCTCTCTCTCTCTCTCTCTCTCTCTCTCTCTCCTTTTTTTTTCCCTTTCTGCTGCCAGACAGTGGAAACACAGCACATTTTAAAGGGCTCATCTGGTTGAGTCAGTTCTACCTGGATAAATGAAAACTCTCCATAATCTTAAAGTCACATGTTTGGGGATTTTTATTACATCTGCAAAATCCCTTCCCAGCAGTACCCATGTTAGTGTTTGATCAGATAAACAGCAGACAGAAAACTTGGGAAGAGGGCATCTTTCCAATTCTGCCTACCACAACAGGGACATCAACACTTTAAAAAAATAAGTGAACTACATATTACATTAGATAATGATAAGGGCAATGGAAAAAATAAAGCAAGTAGGGTACAAAAAATGCTCATATGTAAATGTATTGTAAGCTCATAGTCTATAGTCTGGAACATAAGACATACCCAGGAAAACGTGGGCTTCTGGAGGTGACAGATGAATGGAACACTGAGAATCTCCCTGGAGTTTAAAGTAGAAAGTAATGAGATGACCTGAATATGTTAGAGGGTAAGAAGGAGGGATAGATCTTGGCAGGAGCATTTCTTGTTTGACAATACCACTCTTTTTTTTAAATATATTTTTATTGATTTCAGAGAGGAAAGAGAGATAGAAACTTCAATGATGAGAGAGAATCATTGATCGGCTGCCTCCTGCACGCGCCCCCTCCCCCCCCAACACACACACACACACACACACACACACACACACACACACACACACTGGGGATCGAGCCGGCAACCCCCGCATGTACCCTTGACCAGAATTGAACCCGGGACCTTTCAGTCTGCAGGTCAACGTTCTATCCACTGAACCAAAGCAGCTAGGTAATCATATAGAAGTGTTCGACTTTCTGAACTTTCTATATGACATAGAAATTCATTTAAGTGCTGAATGCAATCAGAAGATGGTTGCTTGACATGGGGTGAATGGGAGGTTGGAATTGATAGGGACGGGGCATGAGCAAACTTTTGAAAATGTAAATCTTGAGAAAGATTTTAGTTATACCATAAACACATTTGAACTCATTGAACTTACACTTAAGAT
The DNA here is from genome assembly GCF_000147115.1 of Myotis lucifugus. NCBI lineage: Eukaryota > Metazoa > Chordata > Mammalia > Chiroptera > Vespertilionidae > Myotis > Myotis lucifugus. The sequence goes on from NW_005871167.1 coordinate 61,603, forward strand.
CTCTACATTTCACTCTGCTGTAGCTTAGTGAAAGCAATCAATCAGTCAATAGATAAATATGAAAACATGTTACATAATGCCCTACTTCTTGTCCCATCCTTATACCACCCGTCACCTCTAGTCAGTTGTCCGGCATTTTCTATTCCTGTGATCTCCCTGTAAAGAGGTCCTTAGGCATAAGCAATTCTAGAAACCCTCTGCCCTTACCAAACATGTCCACATCAGCACCACACATCATTTCAGTTTACATGATTTAAGTGAGATTAGTGAACAAAGAAACATTAAGATATTGTGAAGTTGAAGCATATTTTCATGCATTCCTTAATTGAGCTTATGTTTGTTTAAGAATTTTGTGAGCATTGGGAAAAGATAGAATGACACTTCAGCAAAAAGGGTTTCGGGCTAAGAATAAACAGCTCCAGTAAGAGTGAATAAACTCAATAGTGAGCAGGGATTTTTGACCAGTTCTGCTGTTTTGGAGGTAGGAAATGATTGCATATAAATTAGCTTCTCCCCAGAAAAATTTCAAGTCAGTTATATCACAGAATTCAGCTGGAGGTTGGCTCAATAGAGGAAAACCAAAGCTCTATAGAGCATGAACTAAGTCCCAAGGGAAAATGTACTCAATATAAAGATAAGCACAAATTATAATCAAATCATATCCAATTTAACTGATTAAATATCAACTTTTCATCCTAATCTTTTCAAAATCTTTACATTGCTTCTTAATAAGTGTAAAATAGGAAATTAATGTGTATTATTTAAAAGCTGTATAAAATGCAAGATGATGTAAAAATGATAACTATAACATTATTGAGTTAATGAGGTCTTTAACTTGAGAAACCCAAAGAATTCACAGTTTAAAATACTTTTTGCTTAATTACTATTGGAAGAAAAACACTATTTCATTTAGAAATGTCCAAATTATAATAAAATATCGTAGGTGACAGCACAAAACACTTAACGCTATTCATTTTATTCAGGCTTCCTTCCTTGTGATCAGTGCTGACTACCTAAGTCTGGTGGCTTCACAAATAATGGCAACCAATAGTAATGTTCTTTGAAATTAAGACTATGTATATTCATTGACTTTGTATTTATTCATAAAGAATAAAAATCCATTTTCATGAAAAATAATTTAACTCTCCACAGAAAATAAAGAGAGTATGACTGGAATCCAGATATATAAATAAATAGGCATGCCATAACAGGATTTTTGATGTTTTGTTTATGGATAAAATAACTTATAAATTGATTACTAGAGGCCACAGCAAAGAGCATGAAAATGCAAGAACAAAATCTCGGCATGTTTGGTAAAAATGATGGTTAATAACACATTTCAAAAGATGAGCAAATATAGTATCTATTACAGAAGATAAACACATCAAAAGATGAATGAAAAAGAAAATAAATAAAATAGGATGTAACTCTATAAAAACACCTGATGACAGGAAAATTATAGATTGATAAATGAGGACTTTACAAAAATTAAAGCACAAATTTTACTCATATGAAATATAAATTATTTGAAAAATAAGCAGTACATATACATAATGAAAAGAAGCAAAAATTGATATATTAAAAAACACCTCAAATATATGTATTATGTTCACAAAAATATCAAGATAGGGTGAATAAAAAATGATCATTAGAAAAGTTTCCTCCTTACGATTTACAAAGGACCTCCGATGACACTTTGTTAAATTCCTACCTAAAGCTGCTTAAAAAAAGTGACCTGAGATGTTATATTAATCTTTCTCTCCTTCAATATGGCAGATGCAGTTTGTCTGAATCCTGTATTTATAGAATCCTTACTTCACATGAACAAAGTGGTCACATGGCCCATGAAGTTGCTTCTTATTGTAGCCACTCTATAGAAGCAGAATAGATACCCACCTAAAATTGGGTTAGAATGTAATACCCAGGCCATTGGTACCCACATATACCAAGAGAGTGTGAAAAGGTATGTTTACTTACATACAGAAGCTTTCTGGGAAATAAAAATGGCAGATTTATTTATTTTATTAAAATAAAGGTGACATCTGTAATACTTTCAACAATAGTCACCTTTATTTTTTTGTCATTCTTGTTTTTCCCCATTGACTCTCTCCTCCCTGCACCCGCCCCTCCCAAGCCTTCACTACACTATTGTCTGTGTCCATGGGCTATGGATATATGCATACAAATTCCTGGTTAATCTCTTCCCCCACCTCTCCCACCACCACCTCCCCTCTGAAATTCATTAGTCTGTTCATGGTTCTATGTCTCTGTATCTATTTTGTTTATCAGCTTATTTTGTTCATTAGATTCCACATATGAGTGAGATCATGTGATACTTATCGTTCTCTGACTGGCTTATTTTGCTTAGCATAATAATCTCCAAGTCCATACATGCTGTTGCAAATGGTAAGAGTTCTTTCTTTTTTATAGCAGTGTAGTATTCCATCATGTAAATGTACCACAGTTTTTTTTACCCACTCATCTGCTGATGGGCACTTGGGCTGTTTCCAAATCTTAGCTATTGTAAATTGTGCTGCTATGAACATAGGGGTCCATATATCCTTTCTGATTGGTGTTTCATATTTCTTAGGATATATTTCAAGAAGTGGTATCACTAGGTAAAATGAGAGTTCCTTTTTTATTTTTTGAGGAAGCTTCATACTGTTCTCCACAGTGGCTCTACCAGTCTGCATTCCCACCAGCAGTGTAGTAGGGTTCCCTTTTCTCCAAATCCTTGCCAACACTTGTGTGTTGATTTGTTGATGATAGCCATTCTGACAGGTGTGAGGTGATACCTCATTGTGTAAAAAATACTGTGAATAACTATATTCCAACAAGCTGGACAACCTGGACGAAATGGACATATTCCTAGAAAAATATGACCTTCCAAAACTCAATCAAGAAGAATCAGAAAACTAGGATAGGTCCATAACTACTGATGAAATTGAAGCAGTTATCAAAATACACCCAGCAAACAAAAGCCCTGGTTTGGATGTCTTCACAGGGGAGTTTTACCAAACATTCAAAGAAGAACTAACAAGTATCCTCCTCAAACTATTCCAGAATTCCAACAGGAAAGAACACTTCCAAGCTCTTTTTATGAGGCTAGCATTAGCCTGATTTCAAAAGCAGTTAAAGATACTACAAAGAAAAAGAATTATAGTCCAATATCCCTGAACATAAATGCTTAAATCCTCAACAAAATATTAGCAAATTGAATCGAGCAATACATTAAAAAGATCATATACCATGACCAAGTGCAATTTATTTCGGGGATGCAAGGCTGGTACAGTATTCGAAAATCAATAAATGTGATGCATCACATAAACAAATTGGAAGACAAAAATCACATGGTCATATCAATAGATGCAGAAATAGCATTTGACAAAATCCAATACCTTTTTTGATCAAAACTCTCAGCAAAGTGAGAATAGAGGGATCATATCTCAACATGATAAAGGCCAAGGATGATAAACCTACAGCCAACCAACATCATACTCAATGGGCAAAACTAAAACCATTTTCCCTAAGAACAGAAACAAGACAGGGATGCCCATTTTCACCACTATTATTCAGTACTAGAGGCCCAGTGCATGAAATTCGTGCACATGGGCAGGGGGGGGGGGTTTCCAGTCGGACATCCTTCTCACAATCCGGGACTGCTGGCTCCTAACCCCTCACCTGCCTGCTGGCCTGATCCCCCTAACTGCCCTCCCCTGCCAGCCTGATTGCCCTAACTACTCTCCCCTGCCAGCCTGATTGCCCCTAACTGCCTCTGTGTTGGCCCTGCCACCATGGCTTTGTCTGGAAGGACGTCCAGTCTAATTAGCATATTACATTTTTATTAGTATAGATAGTACTGGAAGTCCTAGCCACAGCGATCAGACAAGAAGAAAAAATAAAAAGCATCCAAATTGGAAAAAAAGGCAGATTTAATAAGTTGTTCTGAGAATTATTTAGGAAACCAGGGAAAGGAAATTTCCCTGCTATGTTTATAACGAGTAGGCAGTGGGGCCAGGGTTAGAGTTCCTGTGCAGGTGCATATATAAACTTCTGCCAGGACCGAAGGGAGTAGCCCTGGGCTTTCTCATCATCTCACTCAGACATGGGGCAGCAATGAAAGAAAGAGGTGTGGCCTTCAAAGTGGCCAGTAATCAAACACCAAAATTGGAGTCGGACTATTACACTAATAATACGAATAATATTTGTCTCAGTAATTAACATTTCCCAGGTCCCATGACAAAATTTTCACATCCATTTTCTCATTTGAGGGTCCCTAAAGCCCTATTCTTTTTTCTATTTTACATATGAAGAAACTAATTTTAAAATTGTTCAAGGTGACTTCACGGACTCTAACTCAGTTTCATATGGTATGTGATACTGTTTTCTTTTGTCCCACCTTTATGTTGAAGGTTTCCACAAGTGCTCTATGCAAAGTGACAAAAGTCTGGCTCTGGAGAACAGGGGTACTAGCATTTAGGTGTTCATTTATGTGAACTGATGCAGCCCATGGTAATCATACTAACTAACCTTCCTCTCAGCATTTGATATGTATTCAGGTATTATTCTAAGTTTCTTGCAGGGATTCGCTGATTCAACCGACAATAAATGCATGCGGGGAAGTAGTTCATGATCCTCATTTTACAGATGGTAAAATTGTGGCATTGATGGTTAAGTTACTAAGATGTAGAATTAGAATTAGAGAACCAGAGAGTACTATTCCAGAATACAAATTCCTAGCCACAACCTTATATTACTTCTTGGTGGGCATTTCAAAAGATTCTAGACCACTTTCTCTTTGGGGGTCATGAAGACAAGATTTGCTTCAGTCTGTCTGGTAACATTATAGCTCACCCTTCTTTTTTGTACCATCTCCCGAACCTCAGACCTCAAGTACAGGTTAAATGTGCATGAGAGATCCAGGTCCAGTAAAAATGACTGAAAAGTTAAGTTTCTGTATAATAAACCCAAGGAATATAAAGCTATGATAAAGTAACCAAAGGAAATATCCTTTTCACTCAAAAATGAGAGAACACCAAAGAACTTGTATGCATATAAGCATAACCAATGGACACAGACAATGGGGGGGCGGTGAAGGCTGGCCTGGGGGGTGGGAGCAGGCTGGGAGAGGACAATGGGGCAGAAGGGGACATATGTAATACTTTCAACAATAAAGAATTTTTTAAAACATGAGAGAAGGATCAGAATATTTTATTTCTTTCCTCTAATTCAAGGAATTCAATTTCTGATGCATCTTCAGAGCATAGACTTTTAACAGGTAGAAGAAAGGAAATAGTACATATCCCTCTTTTTCTAAGAAGAAGTAAGCAGTCAGAAGAGGTAATTAACTCAGTGCTCCCAATTTAATCCCTTCCCTTAGCATGTTTTGCTTGGAAAAAGACGTTGGATAAAAATTTGTTTTCTATTATTTTATAAACTAGAGGCCCATTGTATGAAGAGATTCATGCAATAGGCCTTCCTTCGCCTGGCTGCCGCCACCAGTTTTCCTCCAGCACCCGGGACCCAGGCCTTCGCTCCGACCGCAGCAGAGAAGCCAAGCCTCTTCAGTCTTCAGTGTCTTCAGTCTTCGCTCCACACCTGCATATGCAAATTAACCACCATCTTTGTTTGGTTAATTTGCATGCTCATTCTGATTGGCTGGTGGGCATAGCAGTGACACCAATTTGCATGTTTCTCTTTTATTAGTGCAGATTAGTAAACAGATAAATATAACTATATGTTGTGAAAAGTAGGTTTGCAGCTGTTTGTATGGAAAATAACACAGTAATTAATAAACAATAAGAATAAACTATTTCGCATACTCACAACTGTAAACCTATTTTGTCCCAACATGTGTGTGTGTGTGTGTGTGTGTATGTTTATTTCCTTTTGTGGACATTTATTTTTATCTTCCTCTATACCTGTTTACCTGAACTATATGTGTGAAATAGTTTTAATTTCTCAGCCTTCATTTTTCAGAAAAGCTTGTGAGAGTTTCTGTTCTTCCTTATGCCTTTAATTCCATGATCTGTACATATAACTTGCCTGCCTAATTTCTTCCTTCCTTCCTTCCTCCCTTCTTTTCTTCCTCCCTTTCTCCCTTCCTCCCTCCCTCCCTCCTTCCTTCCTCTCTCTCTTCATTTCTTCTTTTTTTTCTCTTGAGAAAACTATATTTTTAAATAAAATATTTTGCCCACATCTCCAATATATCTAATAAATAAACTAATACTTCTGTTCATTAGTGGGGTGGGGTGGCTGGAGCCTTCTGCTTCTGTGTATCACATCAGGTCCTTTGACTCCATAGTAATAATTTCAAAACTATTCCAGATAATTGGCAAAAGCAATCAGTGGACAATCTACATAAATATAATCAGATTTAAGCATTTGAGACACTCATATTTTGGTGTCTCAGATATTAATAATCTAATAGAAAAATATATCTTTTAAATGACTCTTCTGATTGCTTCACAAAGTTGTCATGAAGATAGAACTGAATATCAGGGGAGATGAAATGCCTTAGGAGTCAATCAATCCAATTCTCCACCAATGATTGGATTCTAAATGCATGCAATTTTAGATGTAGGTCATAGCAGTTTGAAAAGCTCTAATTTTAATAAAATTACTCTCTATGTCATCAAGAATTTTTTTAAAATATTTAATAAACCACATAGGACTCTACAAATACAAGATATTATTCCTCCGTTGTGCCAGGTACCATAGTAAAATGGACAAGATATAATTCCTGTGCTCTAGAAGCTTATGTTTTGGGGGGAGGAAACATGAACATTCAGATAACTAAAGAGCAAATAGGATCTGATTTGTGCCATCAGAGAATAAAAATTCATTTTGGGTGCTCAAAAAGACATTTTATATCCAATTAAGAAAATCAGGAGGGATCTTATGAAACTGAGGTGGACATTGGATGCTGACAAAGTTCTTCCAGAAATTGAAATGCCTGGAGGTAAAAGACATCATTTCAGTATGAGTAGGGGTAGGAAGAATGATAAAATATTTGAATATGTCCAAATTGAGCCATGTTGAGAAATCAGATATAAAGTATTTAATGTGGGTAAGAATTAATCTTTTCTTAGTGTAGCTGTAATGCCACAGGCATTGTAGAAACCATAAAGATGGGTTCAAATCCCAGCCTAGCTAATTACTATGTAACATTGACAAAATGTTATCACTACTTTTTTCTTCTAAAAATAGAGATTAAGCTACACTTAATCCACTGAGAAACTAGGAAATTATTATGAGCAAACTAAATGTTAGTTATACCATCAACTTTATGATTGATTAATAATTACATGAATGACTGTTAATAACATTCTGTCTTTGAGTAGATTAAAATTTAGTGAAGCAACAGGTTTTATTTTCTGTGTTAATTTTTATTTACATAACTAATGTTAATTTTATCTTTAAAGGTTCATGAAACACAAGCAGTTAATTCCTCTTTCAATTTGTCTGAGAAGCCATTATCAGAATAATGATGAGAGTTTTAACTCAACATCTGTCAAACCAAACCATTACTATAATAACCTTGCAAAGGCTTAAAACCTAACTTTTATTTATACTCTAAATCATGTCTTCTAAAGTTAAAATATAATTTACCAATAATATTAATTTTTATTTATAATAAATTTAACATTTTTAAAAGTGATATATAGTGGCAAAATTCATTGAGGGGTAGCATGAGTTCTGTAATCTCAAGTGGCAGTCTTACAATTCAAATAATATTATAAATTTATTTTACATATATGTACTGAGTATATAAAATGGACCATGAGCTGTGTTAAGTACTAGAAGTTGGGAGATGAAGAAAGTACGCTTTATCACTGAGGATCTCAGAGATAATGAGCTGGAAATTATGTTGCAGGCTTTAACAGTAGTATCAAAGTGTAATGTAGAAAGACATAAACAATTATAATTAGCTTTTCTACGCCTGATAATAACTGGACATTTTATCATCATATAACAATATTGTGCTTTTCAGATGAGATAACAATTGTATTGAGCCTTATAATAACTTGATTTCAATCTAGAACAAAGAACTACATTTATGCAGATGACACTTATAATTGCTCTCACCTCCCACCATCTACCATTTTTCTCCTATCCTATGAAGATGAACCAATGAGGGACAATGTGATCTCATGTTTATGAGAGTCCGCATTTGGAAGTTGATGCACATGCAATGACCCATTCTTCATAAATGCAGCTTACTTTTATTCAAACTTAAAATAATCTTAAAACATCTGTACCATTGGCTCTGATTTCAACTTTATTAGAAAGTATTTATAAGGGAGGTTAGCTCATGTATTGATAGATGTGAGGAATTCAAAGCTGAAAAATCATAGTCCATGGTCCACAATTTATTTTACATATATGTACTGAGTATATAAAATGGACCATGAGCTGTGTTAAGTTATAGGCATGTCTACAATAAGATAATTGGAAAGAATACAGTATTCTACAATAAAGATGAAGATGTTCTGTGATATGTTTAAAAATAAGGGATGGTTTATTTCAAATGAGGCTTTTGGGAAAATTTTCATGGAAAAGCAGTTCTTGAAGTATAATTTATATAGATAGAGATAGGCTATACACACAACATGAATAAGGACATAAATATTAAGGTCTTAATGGAAATCTAGCAGAAGAAATCTATAAATAGAAAAACTTAAGCAATGGTACTTTATTTTACTCAGACATTTCCATCTAATATATATCTATAATTTTATAGGTAAAAGAAAAATATATAAATACGCCCAAACATACATATATACACACATTAATACTAGTAATACTAATAATGTTACAAAAATATAAGCCAAAATGTATAACACTTTATTAGATACAATCACAATAGCCAGAACAGCTTTTATTCTCTAAGAAAGCAGGAATGAGTTTAGAGTAGATATTAGACATGGGTAACTTATTAAAGCAACAGTGATATTTAAACATATTTCATTACTCATTTATGATCAACTAATTTGTCTTGCAGCATGCAAGTATGCAGCATGCAAGATTATCTAATAACAATGCTTACTATGGGTGTGGTTCTTAATAATGATATTGAACTATCAGGGTACTAAAAATACACTAGATTTGGAGAACAATGGTGTTATAGAATGTATAGTATTCCTAATCCTTTACAGTTCTATGTTTGACTAAAAGTTCAGATTTTTTTTTAGTAACCTCAAACAGCAATGATTAGAATATATGATTACTAAAAATATTTCATTTATAACATCCTCTGAAGTATTCTATTATTCCAGGTCATGCATGTCAGTTAAACAGTTAGTTAAAGGTAGAAAATGTTATGCAAAATAGGAAAAATGACTTTAAATGGATATTTTTCATTGAATACAACTTTATTGGCTGTCTTAAGTGTGTAGGTGATGTAGACTTTTAATATATCTATTACACCAAGAAAAGCAAGTTATGTTTTCCTGAAGTATCAGACAGTCTATAATATTGATTTTATAAAAATTACTTTTACTTTCTACCCTGAAATGCAGACAATCTGCAGGTAATTAGGAATGTCTAGCACTTTTTCAAACAAATTACCTCGTTTCTTAGAGAATATATTAAAAGAAAAAGAAAAAATCAAATATTTGTTTTTTTCTATTTATACAATAAATGACAAAAATTGAACAACAGAAAGGTATTTTTAGAAGTCAAAAATCCATGTTAATAATTTCAATGTATAAACAATATTCTTGATTGTTTATTGTTGAGGCATCCTATTAAATGGTTGGGAAGTAGAATCCAGTTCAATTCATGGCACTTAAATGCCTATTCGTTGAAATAACTGCTGATAACATTTGAAACTTTTTATTGAAGTAGATCAAAATGCCTTGAGTGAATATGTAAAAGTTTAAAGAGACAAGAGGTCTCCTTGGAGATGAAAACTATGCACATATCCCTCCATCCCTTCTGAAGATAGACATTATTGACAGTGACCAGGGCACTCTTTTTATGTCTCAAAATACAGTTTGTTGGGATCTTAAACAAGACATGCAATGAAGCATTTGCCTCCCTTGTCAGCATCGGGCTATAGGTCTCCTAGGCAACACAATGTCTTAAACAGGTTCAAATTCAATTAAATGAAACCTGGTACATTGTAGTCATCAAACATCTAGGTGAATTGTAATAAAGAGTCTAACTCCATTTTTGATGTTTGATAGCTGACAATTCTCAAGCTCTACCACTCCCTCTCCACCCTCTGCTCCCCATCTGAGCAATCTTGTAAGATAGCCTGGTGCTCTCTCCTTTGGCACCAGTGGCAAGTTCAAGTTATGCAAGATTTGTGGGAAACCTCACTGGAGGCCCATCCCTTAATCAGCATAAAAGGTGAGTCAATCTCCTTTCTCTGCTCTCCTAGGTCATTTTAGGGTCAGGCTTGGAGGTCACTCTGTTTTTCCCAGAAAGCATTTTTATACCCTATTGGTGAACATGGGGCATCTAGTAGTGTCTTAACATCTGAACCAAATTGTGACTAGGGTGATCTGGATCTTGCTTTTGTGAAGTGGCTACAATAGAAATCTTGTGCATTAGATGCCATTATTTCTACTAGAGAGTGCAGAGAAACACAAATTATTTCCTCAAAAATATCCAAGGCTGATACCACAGTGGTTATCTGTTCATCCTAACAATTACAAAGATTCCCATGTTACTGAAACTATTGTTATAGATTAGTATTTTTAACCAAAGGGTTAAAATAAGAAGTTCAACCACAACAATAACAAAAGTGTTACTGTGCTTGTTCATAACCACAAAAAATATGCTTGGAAGAGAAAGAACAGTTTGCTGGTGTCTTGTTCTTCATTATTAAAGGGGTTCATCTTTATTTTATTGCTTACTTTGGTTCTAAGTGCATTCTTTAAAAGTTTGAAAGCATTCTTTTTTTTCTTTCCAGTTATTGTAAGGAGTACAAATATGATACTTCTACATCTATTAGCAAATTTTTGACCCTTATAAATAAACATGTAATTTGCATGTCTATTTTTAGAAATCATTTCCATCCACTAGTTAATTTCTAATCAACTAGTACCCATGGGAGCTTGATAGGAGAGAGGGGGTGGGGTGAGGAAAGAGACTCCAGGAGGAATGAGAGGTAGTTGCTAAAGCTTTTACGGTGAAGGAGTGTCTGGGAGGCATTAAGGGGAATGCCAATTGAATTGCAATTTGGATGCATTCTAGAGTCTTTCATAGTAAGCTACACTGTTCAAAGTGGGTAGATTTGCAAGTAGCAGCATAAATGAATTTAAGAAAGATTTATAAATTAATAAATAGTGTTGCTTCAGAACATAAAAAATGCCTGAAAGATATTTGGCTCATGTTAACATTGATGGCGATGAGTAGATCGGTATTTGTTTCTCAATAGTGTTAATGACAGAGCAAACCTTGACTGATGAAATAATTTTTAGGAATTTAACCAAGATGGTGGGGCCTAATACTATGGGTGGGTCAATGGCCCATACCCTTTGGTAGAGCTCCTCTGTGAGCTTTTGTATGTCCTGAATGAGTTTTTCAAATGAATCTCCTTGGAAAAGTACTACTATGTCATTGATATGATGTCATACCTGTGCTCCTAGAAAAAGTTGAATGAGGTTACACTCTTTTCTGTCACGATTGTGTGATATAACAGTGCTGTTGTAGTATTCCATGGGTATCAGGGTAAAGGTGAATAGTGGTTCTTTAAACTTGAAGGCAAACTGCAACTGAGAGGCTGTTAAAATAGTCACTACACTGAACATGTTAGCCAACTCTATGACTACAAAGTGTTTACTAGTGTCTGATTGGATGGAGTCAGTAATTTCAGTAATGTTGAATATGATTGCTTTCATGGGGGAAACCACAATATAAAGGTTGCTGTAATCTACAATGATTTTCTATTTATTATTTTTAAATTTAAGATCAAGCCAAGTTATGTTAAATGGATAAATGACAGGGAAGATCATCTCTTATCAAAATATGTTTTGTATAATGGGCTTCAATCCTTGAAGGCCTGTTTTAATTTAAACTGGATCATATTACCTATTTTAATTGGGGGAGGATACTGGGAGTAGGTTTATGGAAGATTCTATTTTACAATTTGGTTAAGTGCCAAGACTTAGGAATTTAAATGTATTACTCATTGGGTCAGAGTGGTCATGCTCACTATGAGATATTTTAGGGTGATGGCTACTGTGACCATGGGAAATTTTAGGCAAGGCAATAGTTTCAATGGGTAAGGCAAGACTTTAATTTTTGATAACTCCCTCAAAAGACAATAAAGTGGTGAAGGCCTAGAGGGAACAGGGGTAGGGTAGAGTGAAGCAAAGGCGAAGGGATGGGGGGGGGGAAACTTGTAATAGAGTTAACAATTTTAAAAAAAGAAAAAAAATAATATGGAAAAAATTAAGTGAAACTGAAATGAAATTAGAATTGTATGTGAAAGACAGCATAATTTTTATAATGAAATGATATACACACATAATTAAAGTTTCAGTTCCTTTATAAAGAATTATTGAGGTTGTACCAAGCTGCATATGATATTACCATGATTGTGTAATCAGATTTAATTCTGAGTAGTCTAATTTGTCTGCTTAAATTATCAAGCATTAAAATTGAATTTAAATAATTTAGAATTGAATATATATAAACTAAGGGAGGAGTGAGTAGCTATTTATTTCACCACCAAGAAATTAAAGCCAGCTGAAATTCTAAATGCTCAGCATATTATACATAGACAAAAGTGACAATATCCTAGAGAGAAATAAAAATATATTTTTAACCTCACTAAGATTTAATCACCAATTTCATAAGCAGCCTGATAGTAGCCTCAAAACTTCAAATGTACATGAATCATGCTGTGCACTGAATATTCTAAATAACGTGATCATTTGTAACTCTATTACCAGTAACCTTATGTTTTAAATGCCACCTATTATAGATAGTATTGTCTAAAAAAATGAATTACAGATTTCTCTTTTTTCAAAGAGGAAAATAAGTATTAAAAGTAACCAAATGTCCGTGTGTCTCTCTTTGCGATATACTGAGGCCAAAGAAAGGAAAAAACACATATGTTGTGATATATCCTTACTGTCACTCAAACTAACTCACAAATATTATTTTAATAAATAAATTTTGACAATATTTATTGCAATTTTAAAATAATGTTTCTCTTTGGCAGGTACTCTTTTAAATTGTTTTCTTGTTTCTAAAGAGAAAATCATATCATGGAGGCAAGAGTTTAAAAACCTATGAGAAATTTTCAAAACTGTAAACTATTGAAATAGGATGCTTTTATTTTGAGGAAAGCCTTGGATCTTGCAATGTGAAAGAAGCTTTAGCAAATACTTAAGAAATTAAATGCTTAAGATGTAATTTAAAACACAGATTCATAAAGTTGTTGTTAAACAACTTGCTTTAGATCAACAGCTAATCAGTCGTAGATTCAAACTTGATCCCTCAAAGCAATATATCGAAGATGCTTTCTAATCAAGAGACTAATGAATATTAATCCTTGAAGATAAAAGACCCAATGTCTATTGGAAAAAAATTAAAAAAAATAATTAGAATTTTTCCATGCAATTGGTGACTAGCATAAGATTATGGAAAATAAGCTACATTGACAAAAGCCATAGTATATTAAATATTGGCTACTCAAAAAATCCTGGAAATAAAGCTGTAAGGGGGCAATTTTTGTCTCTAAAGAAATATACTTGACTTTGTATGATTGGATAATTTCATTTCACTTCCCCAAATTTATGTCAAATATCCCTTCTAATAAAATTATATATATATATATTTTATTTTTCATATGATTTCATGTTTATCATGTATATCAAGGGGAATACTTTCGTTTCAAGTAACAAAATATCTAACAGTGGCTTGAAATATAAAGACATTTTTATTAAATTAAGAAGTATCATATAAGCTGATAGTATTTTGCCAACTGTTAAATAATGTATTCAAGGGAATAGAATGTTTCTATATTACTGTCCTACCATCCTTAACATGTTGTTTATTCTTCTTTATGCTGTCCTTCAAGTCTACAAAATGATGGCCTCATCGCCATATGTGCATTAAAGGCAATAATAAAAGAAAAGGAGTAATGTCAGTTAGATTATGAGGTCTTTCATCAAGAAAGCAAAAGCTAGCCCTGGCCATGTGATTCAGTGGGTTAGTGCATCATCCTGATATGCCAAGGTTTGGGTTCAATACCTGACCAGGGTACATACAAGAATCAACCAATTAATGCATAAATAACTGGAACAACAAATTGATGTTTCTTTTCCTCTCTCTCAAAATCAATATTTTTTAAAGAAAGCAAAAGGTTTCTCAGAATCCAAAGACCTTCAGACTTTCAATGATAATTTATTGCTTATTTCTGGTATGCATGGCCACCTCTAACTCATCAGAAGGTAAGAAAGCCACTGTGGTTGGCATTGGCAAGAACTGGTTTGCAAATGGAAGTTGTGCTATTCAACCAATGAGGTCAATCACATCAAGCAATTTTTGATGACCAATTTTTCCTAAAAAAAATGTGACGAGAGAGAACACACTGATTCCTAGGAAGCAATAGTTTTCAGTTAATACTTTGACATTATTGGCATTTGTGTTTGTATCTTGTGTAAATTTTTTTGTTATCTCTCTTTAGTAAATATAACAATAAATGGAAAACAGAAAATCCAATTTCTCTGCTGCAAGACCATCCACCACTGTATGAAATAGCAACACTAAGAGGAGAAGCCTCTATGCATTCTTCCCTGAGTTAAAAGCCATAATCCTTTGACTTCATGTTTAGACAATAAATGTATTGGGTTTTGAGATGCGCTAATTATTATTACTCTTCCCTTCATATAAGTTCTGAATAAAGTGAGAAATAGATATTGGTTTCAAATTAAGATATTTATATCAGCTTTGTTCATGGTAAACCTGGATGAATAATGTAACTTTGATCAGCTGAATTTTGGTCTTCCTGCTATGTCTCTTCAACAGTTATAATCTACCCCTATTCATGGAGATTTGTAGCTTTATTAAAATGCATTATAATTAAAGAGTCAGAGTTAGGGTTATAGAGAGGGAAGAAGAGAGATAGATGAGAAACACACACAGAGTGAGAGACAGAGAAATCAACCTGCCTTAATTGGAATATTTACTTAAGTCTTGGAGATTCTGATGCATGTGATGAGATTCCCGGTTGTTATTTGAGAATTCCTCAGTATGAGTGTTGATGAGAAGAGCCTTTCTCCTACCACAAAACCTGTAAAGCCCAGATATTTGCTTCGTTAGATAACCTTGTGACTGAGGCAAAAGTACTAGTCCTAAACTCCAATAATCAGGTGCCTGTCTCCTAGACACTAAGTTGGGAACTACAGAAACATGAACTGTGTGAAATGATTGCAGTGTCTGTGGCAACAGCAAATCCTGTTTCTGGTACAATGATGGCTATGGTGCCAGGACTGGAGTTCAGTGTTGAGGAACAATGGTGGCAGCAGTACCAGCTGTCAAACTCATCTTTCCTTGAAGAAACAAACAGTATCCTCACTAAACCGAAACTGTCACATAATTTTGTATGTGATTCTGTTTGCTTCTGAGTACTCTTCAAGTGAGTCAGTTAAAGCTAGATTATATTGCTTAGCAAACAACCCCAAATATCAGGGATTGAAAACTGTAAGCATTTACTTTTGGGGATTCATACTTTAGGAATAGTCCCTGTATCAGAAATGCAGAATTTGTGAAAGAGGGAAGAGAGAAGATGGTAGAATCATTCAATGTACCATTTACATTTCATTGTTCAAAGCTAGTCACAGAGCAAAATTTAATGTTAATGGGATTGGAATCTGTGTGCTTGTTATCTCCTTTCTGTATTTTTAGAAATCTTAGCTCTTAAAAACATTTTTGAACTATGTAATATATTTTCAGTAAAATGTTATTCTGCAAGAGTTAGTTTTTGTTGCTTGCACCTTGACTGATGAATACTCCTGGTAGATGGGGTAGGGTGGGGGTGCCTAAACCCTGACTCAGGTGCTCTGATTGCATGCAAACAGGGGCAGAGAAAGAACCTGTTACGTGGAGGAGAGAACAACTTAGTAATATCACTCAGAAAAATGTTTCTCCGTTCTTCAGTACAGCATTTGGAGTTTGTAATGTTTTGAGTAGTATCTCAATTCTTGTGCTTATTATCTTTATGACCTATTGAGCGAGTCTCAGTTTCCTTGTCTGCAAGAAGTCAATAGGTAGTCAATAACTTTCTAGGGGATTAAGTGGATTAACATGGACATATTAATATGAACATAAATCGATTAATAGTGTGTGAACCATGATAAAAATTTAATTTTATATATTACTAGAGGCTCAGTGCACGAAATTCATGCATGGGGGTGGGGAAGTCTCTCAGTCCAACATCCCTCTTGCAATCCAGGACTGCTGACTCCTAACCACTCACCTGCCTGCCTGATCACCCCTAACCACTCTCCTGCCTGACTGATCACCCCTAACCACTTGGCTATCTGCCTGATCACTCATCACCCCTAACCACTTGGCTATCTGCCTGATCACTCCTAACTGCTTCTGTCTTGATCCCCCCCCGCCCCCCGCAGTGGCTTCGTCTGGAATGACATCTGGAAGGTCATTTGTCTGTCCAGTCTAATTAGCATATTATGCTATCATTATTATAGATTGCAATTATTATTATTATTGTTACTCCTAGAAGATGGTGGAAGGTTGTTGTTAGCCCCTAGTTAATGAGATGTGGTTGTAACCCAGGAAAGTGCAGAAAATCGCTCTCCTCTCTAGAGTGAAAGAGTCAAGTCCAAGCAGGAGCAGGATAAGGTCACTGTGAGCCTGAGTAATTACTTTAAGTCAGAGCTCACCAAAGTTAACCTTGAGTTTATACTATGGCTGTATTTGCTTATCAGCCCCTCCAGTGGTTTGGAAAATCAACTACCCGAGAACACAGCATGGGACTCATGATAAGTTTCCACATAAATGTTATGCTTAGGAATAGCCTCTGACTGGAGTAGATTTCACTGGACAGAACTTAGTGCCACTCTACTCTACAGGAGTGGTTGATAATATAGTGCCTTCAGTCTTGGCTGAAGTTGCCTTGTGTGTGTATGTATGTGTATGTATGTGTATATATATACATATATATATATATATATATATATATATATATATATATATATAAGCTTAATGACTATACCAGCAAAGAAAAAAATATATTTTGAATCTTTCCACAGTCCGATGTGCTGACATGTGCCTATGAATCAAACAATGACACTTGTATAGGGACTTAATGTTGTCATTGGGCTTAACATATTAAATGCTGTTCAACACAAATCCTAGTAATAGACACACAATAGAAAGGAAGGAAAGTTGCTATCATTAGCGACACATTTGATAGGGTTTTTTTTTCGTCTGTTTGTTGTTTTGTTTTACAGTTTAACATGGAATTTGGAATGAACAGCTTCAGGAGGTAGAGGAGAAAGGTGAATGGATTGTAGTTCAGACTTGATATTCCTAAATAGGAAAACTGATTGCATTTATTTATTTATTTATTTATTTATTTATTTATTTATATTTAAGTATAGTTGGTATACCAGCTTATATTAATTTCAGGTGTACAATATAGTGATTTAACATTTTTATACCTTACAATGTAATAATCCCACTAATTCTAGTAATCATCTGTCACCTCATAAACTTACCAAATATTATTGACTAAATTCCCCTTTCCCTTTTTACCCCTAACTCCAACTCCTCCCTCTGGTAACCATCGCTTGGTTTCTGTTTCTATGAGTCTGCTTTTGTTTTCTTTGTTTGTTTTGTTTTGTTTTTAGATTCCACATATAAGTGAAACCATAAGGTATTTGTCTTCCTCGGCCTGACTTAGTACACTCATCGTAATACCCTCTAGGTCCATCCATGTTGTCGCAAATGACAAGATTTCATTTTTTATTGATGTTTAAAATTCCATTGTATATATTACATCTTCTTTATTCATTCATCTATTGGTGGGCAACTAGGTTGCTTCCATATCTTGGCTATTGTAAATAATGCTGCAATAAACATAGGGTACATACTAGTATATCTTTTCAAATTAGTGTTCTTATTTTCTTTGGATAAATACCCAGAAGTAGAATTGCTGAGTCATAAGGTACATCAATATTTAGTTTTTGATGAATCATCACCATATTGTTTTCCATAGGGGCTGTGCCAATTTGTAGTCCCACCAACTGTGCCAATTTGCAGTGCATGAGGGTTCAATTTTCTCCACATCCATATCAATATATTATTTGTTGACTTTTTTATAATAGCCATTCTGATTGGTGTGAGGTGGTAACTTATTGTGATTTTGAATTGCATATTCTCAATGATTTCATTTAACAAAAAAGAAAATAAAGTGAAATAACTACATAAAAGAAATTACTAAGTATATCCATTTCCATTTTTATTCATTTTTACTGAAATAAAAAGAAGTTGTATTATCTAATAAAAGGGGAAAAGCTAATGATAAAATAAATTAAATGGTTTCAAATTGGAAGGTGTAGAAATGTAGGGTGTGGCTATAGGGTTAAGCCTCAGACTGACCTGTTGGCAAAGCCACAAACAAGTCCCAGCTTAGAGGGCACAGTCCTCTTAGCATACTTAGGCTTGACCTTATGATTCTCCCTAGATCTTATCTGGGAAGCTAATGGGCTGTGGGAGGTGCAGCAAGTGCTGCCAAAACAAGTGAAACTCACAAGAACATTGTAACTATGGTGACCACTACCTTGTTTACCTCTGGCTATAAAATAAAGGCTCAGCTTGCCTCTGGATTTCTCTCTGTGGCCTCAGCCAGGCACAGGAAGATCCACCTAGACCAGGGGTGGGCAAACTTTTTGACTCGAGGGCCACAATGGGTTCTTAAACTGGACCGGAGGCCTGGAACAAAAGCATGGATGGAGTGTTTGTGTGAACTAATATAATTCAAAGTAAACATCATTACATAAAAGGGTACGGTCTTTTTTTTTTTAGTTTTATTCATTTCAAACGGCCCAGATCGCGCCCGTGGGCCGTAGTTTGCCCCACGGCTGACCTAGACCCAGCTTATTCTCTTTTGTCTGTACATTTCTTCATCCTTCTCGCTGCTCTCACTCAGGCTTGTGAACCTTTGGCTGAGCTAGCTCGGCACATAGAAACATGGGAAGTCCAAATGTAGTAAATTTATTCAAACATAACACACCTATTATATAAATTACTAGGGGCCTGGTGCACAAAATTCATGCAATCAGGGGGAGGAGACGTCCCTCAGCCCAGCCTGTGCCCTCTCACAGTCCGGGGGCCCCGCGATGGATCGCCCCTGCAAAGGGAGGCCCTGCCCACCCGCCACAGCCCACAAGTCGGTGGACTGGGCCTCCCTCTTTGGGGCGATCGTGGAGCCCCCCAGTTGATTGATTTCCCTGCTAGCTGGTGGCCTGGGCGCCCAACCAATCACATGCACCTGCCTTGGCTGGCCTGGCACCAGTGGGTGTCATTGCATGGTCGTCCAGAAGGTCATTCAGACAGTTGTTCTGCTGTTCAGTCGATTTGCATATTATGCTTTTATTGTTATAGGTTAGCTAGACTGCCAAATGAATTGTTGATTATGCAGTATGTGAAATTTTAGAAAAAGTAATATTATGAGACATTGCATTTTCATTTTTCTGACTTTTTATTTAGAAATTTCAGATAATATTATAAATTTTTTAATCTTAGATTTTAAGAGAAAGAAGACAAAAACCCAAATGATATAAAGCAGAGAAAAAATGGAGATGTATATTTCAGTATAGTTCATAAATCTGTAATTATGTTTCATTAGTATATTTTCTTCTAAAAAACACAAATGTTTACAAAAACAGTCGTTAGATAGTGCTGACTTTCCACAGGGCTATATTTCTGGAACTAGCCTAGCCCAACTTGTCTTTGATGGCAAGGAGGTAGCCATGATAACAGAGCTTTGAGAAGCCAAAGAGCATATATGACATGCTATATATTGTTAACCTGTAACACAGATAGAAACAAGTTCTCTGATTAGTTGGAAATATTTATAAAAATGCAAGATTTTTCCATTAAAAAGTAATATATATGTGGGGTATTTTCTTATTACAGAAAATATCCTATATAATAAAGAGGTAATATGCAAATTTACCATTACTCCAACACACAAGATAGCCACCCCCATGTGGACACAAGATGGCCACCACAAGATGGCCAGCAGGAGAGGGAAGTTGGAAGGGACCAGGCCTGCAGGGGAGGGCAGTTGAGGGGGACCAGGCCTGCAGGGGAGGGCAGTTGAGGGGGACCAGGCCTGCAGGGGAGATAGTTAGGGGTGACCAGGCCAGCAGGGGAGGGCAGTTAGGGGCAATCGGGCCAGCAGGGGAGCAGTTAGACGTCGATCAGGCTGTCAGGGGTGTGGGTGATCAGGCTGGCAGGCAGAAGTGGTTAGGGGCAATCAGGCAGGCAGGCGAGCGGTTGGGAGCCAGCAGTCCTGGATTGTGAGAGAGATGTCCGACTGCCTTTTTAGGATCAGGCCTAAACGGGCAGTCAGACATCTCTCAAAGGGTCCCAGATTAGAGAGGGTGCAGGCTGGGCTGAGGGACATCACTTAAGGCCAGACAGTAGGAGATTCTGAGTTTCTAGCCACTAAAGAACACTTGGTTATCTTTTTAATCTCAAATTAATCTACAATTTTATTTTCAATAACAGACAACAAAGAGAATTTTTTTCTTGACTAGCAGGTGGCAGAACGAGGAGCATGTAGTCATGAAAGTATAACTTGATGTAACCATATCAAATAGATAGGGTGATCAAGAAGATGAGTTTATTTTTTAAATTTTCTTGTATTGTTTTAGACCTGTTTTATGTAAACTTTCATGAATCACTGTTTCTCATGCTATTCACTACTAACATTCTCATAGTTCTCTATTGCCAATGGACACTAAAAGAGATGAAAATTTAAGGCTCTGCCTAGTCTGGCTCTACTCTGTTTCATCTTCTCATCCTTCATCCCTGCTTGACTCAATAACGAGTCCTGCATTCCAGCTAGGCTTAGACCTTGACTCTACTTGGACTAGTCATTTGCATTTCAACTTAAGATCTACAGCAAAGAGGTTGAGGCAGAATACCATAATTGTTAATATTCAGCCTTTATATTAAAGGCAGTGAGGAAATGGCATGGGAGGTATAGGAGGGGGGAGTTAGAGAGCAACCAAAGGACTTGTATGCATGCATATTAGCATAACCAATGGACACAGATACTGAGGCGGTGGGGGTTTGCCCAGGTGGGAATAGCTGGAGGAGGGGTCAATAGGGGAAAAAGGAGACATATGTAAAACTTTAGACAATAAAAAAAAAGACAATGAAGGGATACTGAGGGACTTACCTTATTTCATCAAGAGGAGGGAGATAATTCTAAAAAGTTTTACATAGTGCTTTGTATTTCTTTTTATTATATTTTAGCATTTGATGAATAAAACATAAATAGCTGATTAAATAGTTTATTCTCAATAGTTAGCAATAGTAATCCATTTTATTTTTATTATATATCTGAATTCCAAGCCAGAAAAGATAAAATACAAACAGAAACTTCTGAAGGTTTTTCTCAGCATATTCTTTCTGAGCATTTGAATTTCAGCTCTATAAATAAGATTCTAGTCTATAATATTTTGAATGGTAGAAGAAGATAGCAAAAAACATTTCATTGACAATAATAGAAGCTGAAGCTTATTAATCCCAATTTAATATATATGTGACCATATTCAGTAATATGCTTAGTTTTTCATATTGAACATTATAATAATATAACTAGAAATAGGATACAATGGTTTATTCAGATTAATTAAATTTTAATGTGCCTTAATATTCATGTGTGGATAATGGATTTGCTTTACACTATTAGAATCCTGTTTTATATTAATTATTTTGAGTAATGCCTCTGCGTGTACATTAAATGCTCTATAAATGTCTGGGGAAATATTGTATTCATAATTTATTTTACTAAGAATTGAAGTATATCTTTTAAATGAATAGAGCACTACACATTATTTCCTACTTCTGCCAGCCTGTTATGGCAATGATTTGGGGTTCTAACTTTTATTCAATCTCCATAACATCTCCAAATGGAATTTCAGGTTAAGAAAAATAGAAATTTGAGTAAATTTATAAAATATATTTTATTGATTTTACAAAGAAGGGAGAGGGATAGAGAGTTAGAAACATCGATGGGAGAGAAAATCAATCAGCTGCCTCCTGCACGCCCCCTACCGGTGATGTACCAGCAACCAAGGTACATGCCCTTGAACGAAATCAAACCTGGGACCCTTCAGTCCGCAGGCCAACGCTCTATCCACTGAGCCAAACCAGTTAGGGCAAAACTTGAGTATTTTTTTTAATAGAATCTGACCTAGAGTTAAGTAAATTGAAAGGACTAGAAATAGAAGTTGGAGTAAAGTGAAAATTATGGTCAGGAATATAATAATAAGGTATGTATATAAAATATACAAGTGACCACATGTACTAAATTTTCCCTTTGGTCATGTGCATGAACATGAGAAAAAAATTTTGAATTACCTTTCAAGTCCATTCCTAACTCACCATAATATGACATTAAAGATTAGAAATAAAATTAAGAAGTTAAAAATACTGTATCTACCTGTGTTTAAATGTTCCCTTGTCTTGATAGTTGTGTAAGCACTGTATTTGAAGATTGAACTCCCTGAGCACTGCCCTCAAACCCCTTCTCAGCAGTTGGCTTTCTGTTGCCCATGAGTAAACTACTCAACTTTTGACCTTTCTGACTTTGAACATGGAGTTTCTTGTATGCTGCTTTTGCTGTGTAATTCATAGCAAGCATAGCAGATATTCATATAAATTACATAACAGGATAATTGTTTATATAATTCTGGATGCCTCATACCTATATATTTTTCTAATTGAAAACTTACTCGTAAAATTACTAAATATTTCACTGTGTCTTATCTCTTCCCATCTGAACATTGGTTCCTCTATGAGCATTTCCCCCTGTTTTTGGTTTTGGGGTTTTTGTTTTGTTTTGTTTGGGGTTTTTTGTTTTGTTTTGTTTTTGTATTTTAATTCTGAGTGTGGTGCAATGTCAGCACCCTCTTTTATTCATTGTTCATCATAAATATCAAGATATGGGGTTGTATTTTCTTTTACAAGGCTAGTTAATCTATTTGAAATCACTTGCTTTATAACAACTACAAAAGAGACATATTTTGTCTCAAGGTATCAGAAAATGAACACATAGTAGCTATTTAGAAATGATATTGCCATAGGCTTCAATGGTAAAGATCATGCTCAGAATCTGAGCTGATGGTACCAAATTTTCTAAATTTTTAGACATGACTCATAACCCAGCACTTAGGAGTTATTTCTCCACTCTATTAAGTTTATTTATGTGAACTAAGAGATTGTGACCATGAGAAGATACTGAGTTAATATGTCAAAAACAAGATTCTTATTACTTACAATTTATTATTTGAATCATTTCTTTATAAAAATGCCCTAAGTTTCAAAAAAATAGAATGGGATTTGTCAACAAGTGTCTTTCAGTCTAGAAGGAAGAAGCAGACATATAAGTAAATAACTTTCTTAAAAATTGTGTTCCTTTCTTTATAATAAATAAAATAACAAAACACAAATTATGTTATAGTGAATTACAATTAAAAGTATAACAGTATATAGTTTTGTATTTTGCCTGTACCTGTTGAATTTCCCAACACCATTTATTGAAAGACTCTTTACTCCATTGTATGTTCTTGCCTCCTTTGTCAAATATTAATTGATCATAATGGCTTAGGTTGTTTTCTGGGGTCTCTGTTCTTGTGCTAGTACCAGTGTTTTGAATACAATGGCTTTGTAGTATAACTTGTGATTCCTCCAACTTTGTTCCTTTTTCTCAAGATTGCTGCAGCTATTTGGGGTCTTTTTTGGTTCCATATACATTTTTGGAGTGTTTTCCCTAGATATGTGAAATATGCCTTTGGTATTTTATTAGGGATTGCATTGAATCTATAGATTGCTTTGGGTAGTATGGACATTTTAATTATGTTGATTCTACCAATCCATGAACAGGGTGTATTCTTCCACTTGTTTATATCTTCTTCTACCTCTTTTTTCAATGTCCTGTAGTTTTCCCAGTACAGGTCTTTTACCTTCTTGGTTAAGTTTATTTCTAAGTATCTTAAATTTTCTGTTGCAGTAGTAAATTGGATATTTTTTTTTAGTTTCTCTTTCTAAGAGTTTATTATTGGTGTGTACAAATGCCATCAATTTCTGGGTGTTAATTTTGTATTCTGCTATGTTGCTGAATTCATTTATTAAATCTGGTAGTTTTTTGGTGAGGTCTCTAGGGTTTTCTACATACAATATCACGTCATCTGTGAATAATGAGAGTTTTACTTCCTCCTTTTCAAGTTGGATGCCTTTTATTTTTTTCTCCTTGTCTGATTGCTGTGCACAAGAATAATCTCAAAATGGATAAAAGATTTAAATGTAAGTTGTGCCACCATAAAAATCTTAGAAGAAACCATATGCAGCAAAATCTCAGACATCTCATACAGCAATGTGTTTACCAATACATATCCTAGGGCAAGGGAAACTGAGGATAAAATAAACAAATGGGACTACATCAAAATACAAAGCTTCTGCACAGCCAAAGAAGCCATCAACAAAATGAAAAGGGAGCCCACTGCATGGGAGAACTTATCTGGCAATGATACATCTGATAAGGGGTTAGTTTCCAAAATATATGAGGAACTCATATAACTTAACAGAAAGAAGACAAACAATCCAATTTAAAAATGGGCAAAAAACCTAAATGGACACTTCTCCAAAGTGGACATACAGAAGGCCAAGAGACATATGAAAAAATGCTCAAAGTCACTAATCATCAGAGAGATGCAAAATAAAATGACATTGGGGTATCACCTCACACCTATCAGAATGGCTATCATCAACAAATAAACAAATGACAAGTGCTGGAGAGAATGTGGAGAAAAGGGAACCCTCGTGCACTAATGATGGGGATGCAGACTGGTGCAACCACTGTGGAAAACAATATGGAGTTTCCTCAAAAATTAAAAATGCAACTCCCATTTGACCCAGTAATCCCACTAATAGGAATATATCCCAAGAAATCAGAAACACCAGTCAGAAAAGACATATGCACCCCTATGCTCAAAGCAGTGCAATTTACAATAGCTGAGATTTGGAAATAGCCCAAGTGCCCATCAGTAGATGAGTGGATAAAAAAGCTGTGGTATATTCGTGCAATACTATTCAGCTATATAAAAGAAGGAACCCTTACCGTTTGCAATAGATGGACCTGGAAAGTATTATGCTAAGTGAAATAAGCCAGTCAGAGAAAGATATAAGTATCACATGTGGAATCCAATGAACAAAATAAACTGATGAACAAAATAGAGCCAGAGACATGGGAACATGGAACAGACTGACGAATTTCAGAGGGAAAGTGGGTGTGTGGTGGGTGTGTGGGAGAGATTAACCAGGGAATTTATATGCATAGTAGGGGCCCGATGCACAAAAATTAATGCAAGGGACTTGGCCCTCACAGCCCCAGATTCATCTGGAAGGTCATCCGAAAGGACATCTGGAAGGTCGCTCTGCTGTCTGGTCTAATTAGCATATTATGTTTTTATTATTATAGATATGCATAGCCCATGGACACAGACAATGGTGTTATGAAGGCTTGGGAGAGGCAGGGGTTGGGTGTAGGGGATCAATGGGAAAAAAAAAAACAAAGGGGACATCTGTCAAACTTTCAACGATGAAGATAAAATTTTTAAAAAGTATTCAAACATTAAAAATAAGAGCTGTAGTTAAATGCATAAAATTAGATGACTAGTTTTAAATTAAATCAGAGGTAATGCACAGTATTTTTCCATAAAACAAATAGTTTCTAGGTCATAAAGATAACTATCTACAAAACATATACAATAAGCATGACAGACAGAGGCAAGGTTATTCAACCCTAATTTGATTTTCAACAGCCCTGATGCGAATATTGTTTTGTATTCATTCACTTACTCTCAGTATTTAGTTTATCTTTCCTATTGAAAGCAGAAAGTTCACAAGGATGACAGCACAGATGGTGTCTTTTTCTTCTTCACAAGTCAAAGTGATGAGCCTTAAAAAGACTCACATGCATCCTCTCACCTGTCCAGTCCCTTCTGTGCCCCATCTGCACAGAGCTCATCTGATGACTTATACTTCCTTGACCTCTTAAAAACCAGGCGTTCAGGATCAGTTCAGAGAAGAAACAAATTACAGCCTTCGGTTATATTTTTAGTTCTGTAGATATTATATTTGAAAATCAGATTTAAGATACAAGGTCATGGTACGTATCATGAAAAGAACTTAAATTTCAAATACCTTTAACTTTCATAATCAGTAGCAACTTTAATGTAAAGTCTAATGCTCCCTTTGAATCAACACATATTATCTATTTTTCCATATTATTTATTGAGACACAATTGACATAACATTGTGTAAGTTTAGGGTGTACAACCTGTTGATTTGATACATTGCAATATGATTACCACCATTGTGTTAGCTAACACCTCCATCACATCACGTAATTACCATTTCTTTCTTGTGGTAGCAATTTTCAAGTATCTACTGCCGTATTATTAACAATAACCACCATGCTGTACGTTAGATCCCCAGAACTTATTCATCTTCTAACTGCAAGTTTGTAATCTTTGATCAACATCTCTCCATTTTCCCACCTCCCAGCTCCTGGCAATCATTATTCTGTTGTTTGTTTGTTTGTAATGCCCTCCAGATCCATCCCTGTCACAAATGGCAGAATTTCCTTCTTCCTCATGGTGGAACAATATTCTACATCTTATTTATCATCCAGCTAAGAAAACAAGAACCAAACCAATAAGGTACTAGTTGAGCTGAAAACATTTTTCCCTTTCCCTATCCTGTTGAATAAATGCAGATACTATTACATCAGTGTCAGTTCTGTCCCTCCAGATGAGCACTGTTTAGATGTTATATTTCTTCAAAAATTTGCCATAATAGAGTATTTTTGGTGAGATTAAAGAGTTGTATATTTTCTCACAGCTTCAATAGTCTAGTTCCAGTTACACCTAAAATAGGCTAGCATTCTACTCCGTTCCTAACTCTGAATATATCACATATCCCTTCCTTTTCCAAAAGTGTCAATCTTTTCCCCCTATATCTATCAGGTCATAGCTTCAAATATATGCAGGTCTGCCTTGGTCCTACTGATAAATAAAAACAAAAGTAAATGAATAAAACAACCTTTACTAAAATCCTAATTATTGTTTTGTTTATTCCTCCTGTCTGCTAGTGGTAGCCTTCAAATATTTCTCACTTGCTTTCTTTTATCTTTCACTCTGACTAACCATATTTAGTACTAGAGGCCCAGTGCATGAAATTCATGCACTTGTGTGTGTGGAGGGGGGTCCCTCAGCCATGCCTGTGCCCTCTCACAGTCTGGGAGCTGTCAGTAGGACATCCTTAGTGCTGTTGTGGAAGCGGGAGAGTTTCCTGCCACTGCTGCTGCACTCACCAGCCCTGAGCCCACTTCTGGCTGAGAGGCACTCCACCTGTGGGAGTGCACTGACCACCAGGGGGCAGCTCCTGCATTGAGCATCTGCCCCCTGGTGGTCAGTGCACGTCATAGTGACCAGTTGTTCTGCTGTTCAATTTGCATATTAGCCTTTTATTATATAGGATTCCCTTTAAATCATTTGCTGTAGGATATATTGGGCATATCATTCAGAACACTTGCCTGGCCCAAATTATAGTAGATATTTGCCCACACATAGCCTCTGTTAAGTGGGAGTTCTAGTCAACTTTTTGACAGTTGTTTGGACTGTGATCAGGAATCTAACCCAATTGAAGATTAGTTTTGGACCAGGTAATAACCTATGAGGTTGCTAAAACTAAAGAACCAGCTAATCCATGAATTTACCAATAGGGGATAGGTGAATTTGTAGAATCCTCATGACTGAGTCTTTCCAGGACATATGGAGACCATAGGTCCATTTTATGATAAAATTTAAAATATATATTAATAAGTAAGTGGAAAATTATATGAGCAATCCACAGACTCAGAAAGAAAGTGTGGTTGCTAGAGTTCCCTTATGTCTTGGTGATGTTCAAGTATGGTCAATGTGCATCCTCAGAAGCAAGGTGACTGTGGACAACACTGAATAATCTGGTCTTTAAAAAAAGAAGCAAATGTGATATTTTAGAATGTGATTGAGCCTAAAGGTAAGAACACAAAGTAGCAAATACAGTGGAAATTGATTTTGCCTCTGTTCATCACCTAAGAAGAGATGTTTTTTTGTTTGTTTGTTTTTTACCTTGCAGCAGCAACTAAGACAGTCTCTAAACTCAGAGAATGAGGAAACATAGATATATTTTAATAACATTACTGTTTTTATTTTGATTATTTTTATAGCTACCTTCTATGAATGTAAGTTAAACTAGTGTCTTATTTATAGTAAGAATGGCATTTCTTTAAAACTGATTTAAGGGCCAAACTTTGAGGCTTGGAGAGGTCAGAATCATTATAGGAATAGAAATGAGATCCTTCTGGCAAAATGAAAATAGGTCAGGAATTAGCACAACTTAGTACAACTGCTTCTTCCCAGCTGTAGCAAATTGAATCTTAGGGAGGCGGCCCGGTCCTTTAACAAGCTATAGCCAGAGTGCTGGTAATAGATGCCAAGTGCTATCCCACTGGCTTTTCCACTTATAGACTTAACTTAAAAAGAGTTAATATAACCAGCAATGGGCATTTAGATAGTAAGGTTCCTTTCTCCATTCCCTCAAGGTTGGATGGGTTTCTCCAATTGCTTTCCCCAAGTAAGATTCTGCTCTAAGCAAAGTGGTGATCTCATGAGTCAAGGGACAGAGAAGCTAGAATTGGAATGAGAAGCCTCATGCATTCATTCTCAAGTGCATTTGAAGCACTACTTTAGGAAACTCTAAGGTGGTAGCTTGTTTATCTACACTAATAAAAGACAAACATGCAAATTGACCATAACTTTGCTACACCTTAAGCCACGCCCACCAGCCAATCAGAGCAACTATATGCAAATTAATCCAACCAAGATGGCGGCCGGCAGCCACAGAGCTGGAGCAAGCAGGAGGCTTGGTTGCCCCAATGATGGAGGAAGCCAAGCTTCCCAGCAGCGGCTGGCTCTGAGCTCCACTCAAAGCAACCAAGTTTCAATTATAGAAGGTAAATAAACCCCAGATACCTGCTATCAGCCAGCCGTGGCCATGGAGCTGGAGTCTTGGGTTGCTCCTGGTGATGGAGGAAGCCAAGCCCTAGCCAGCTCTGAGCTCCACTACAGGCTACAAAGTTTCAATTATAGAAGGTAAATAAATCCCAGAAAATAAAAAAGAAAAAAAAGGAGAGGCTGGGAATTTCCATCCCCAGGGAGGCTTGGCCAGCCTGAAAATAGCCCTCAGCCCCTCACCCAGACTGGCTAGGCACCCAAGTGGGGACCCCCGACCCTAAAGGGGGTGTGGCCAGCCTGAAAACAATCATCAGCCCCTCACCCAGGCTGGCCAAACCTCCATGGGGTGGGGGTCCCCACTGGGGGGCTTGACCAGCCTGCAAACAGCCATCAGCCCCTCACCCAGGCTGGCCAAACCTCCATGGGGTGAGGGTCCCCACTGGGGGGGTGGGGGGCTTGACCAGCCTGCAAACAGCTATCAGCCCCTCACCCAGGCTGGCCACGCACCCCAGTGGCACCCCAGTGGGGACCCCCACCCTAAAGGGCAAACCAGCTGGCCCTCACCCATGCACCAGGCCTCTATCCTATATAATAAAAGGGTAATATGCAAACTGACCCTAACAGCAGAAAGACTGGGAATGACTGGTCACTATGACACACACTGACCACCATGGGGCAGACGCTCAATGCAGGAGCTGCCCCCTGGTGGTCAGTGTGTTCCCACAGGGGGAGCTCTGCTCAGCCACAAGCCAGGCTGATGGCTGTCAGTACAGCGGTGGTGGTGGGAGCCTCTCCCTCCTCCTCAGCAGCACTAAGAACGTCAGACTGAAGCTTAGGCCTGCTCCCCACTGGCAAGTGACATCCCCCGAGGGCTCCCGGGCTGCCAGAGGGATGTCTGATTGCCAGCTTAGGCCCAATTCTCCGGGGAGCGGGCCTAAGCCAGCAGGTGGTCATCCCCCAAGGGTCCCAGACTGTGAGAGGGCATAGGCCGGGCTGAGGGATGCCCCCCCCCCCGTGCACAAATTTTTGTGCACCGGGCCTCTAGTTTTATTATAAAATCATATACACAAAAGAAGAAAGAATTTTATAACAATATAACAAAACTCCCTGTAACCATCACCCAGCATAAACAGTTAACATGTTGGTAATTTTCTTACATGTCACCCCATTTCCACTTTTTTAAAAAAATTTTTATATTTTGTGTAAAGTTGGAACTACCTAGCTTTGTGGAGTATTTTAAATTGTGATTGTACTTTTTTATAGCAGTTGTAGGTTCATGTGTTACAATTAATGAATGTACATGTACATAGACACAACACTGTCATCCAGTCTATAGTTTACATTAGGCTCACTCATGGTGTTGTATATTCTATGGGTTTGGAGAAATGTATAATCATGTATAATTCATTCCCAGCACCTCCAGAAGGAAACGCAGGCCTGCTGACAACTTGATTTCTGACTTGTGGCATCTAAGAGAACTGAGATGTGCTGTACTTGGATTCTGTGAGAGTAAATTTGTGTTGTTTTAAGCCAATAAATTTGTGGTAATTTATTATGACAGCAATAGAAATTGAATACATCAGATTTATTTATCTTTTATAAATTTCCCCATCAGCCTTTCTCCAAATGCTTTTAGCATTCACTATTGATCATTGCCTGGATCCATTATTCCATTAGAGACTGCAAAATAGCAATATAGAAATTCTATCATTCATCTGCTATCATTCGTTACCTATTTTTTAAAATAAAAATGTTCTCTTATTAACTATTGGTTATCCAACAGTATAAACAAAACAAACAAAACCAATGCTCCCTCCTTTCAATTGATTTGCCACTTTCAGACTAATGAGTTAGTGTTCTAGCTGGTACCTAAAATTTGAATATTATTATGAATTCTATGTTTCTATGGATTTAATGTGTTTTGGTCCATTGCATCCAAAATTATTGCATCGTTGTCAACCTGCAAACTGTCTCTTGTTTCCTTTGACATGGCTCAGTTGTTCTACATATCATCTTTTTTATTCTGTTACAGCAAGATAATAAAGTTAACTTTGCACATTATCTTCCCCAGGTCTAGAAGCAACCTTTTTTTTTTTTTAAGAATTCGCTTATTTTTTGTAGGAAATGGTGTTTAGAGATTATCATCTGCACAACAGGTTAGTTTATTGCAACTGAGTTGTTATTGCTCTTGGACTTTAAACTGCACAGAACAAAGTAATGCTACTTAATTAAAAAACCTTGAGTTCTCACTAATATTTCCATTTCAAATGTAAGATTATAGGTGTTTTGCTTAATTAATTTTTAACTTATTTTGTCTTAATTTAAATCACTAACATAGTTACATATATACATATAATTACAATATATATGTATATATGTACATATATACATATATATAATAGTTCATATGTATATCAATGTGACTGATAAAAATAATACCACTAAATAAACTTTAGAATTTCTTAATATACTTTTGTTCTTAGGACATATTCTATTGGCAGTAAAGTGTAAATGCTGTGTTTTTAAAGTGTTTTAAAACATATTTTTCCTCTGTGCAGTTGTGTTATGTCATCCATATTGTCATTATATTGTAATGATTGCCTTTTTCTTCTGATTTAGTAGTTTAAACACATGTACATTAAATGATTTTAATTTAAAATTATGGACAAGTTATATTCAGAGAAGTTAAACTTTAATTGTAGCCCTTCTATCCTGTTGCTACATTGTCTTATAGAAAATAATCTATAATAATAAAAGCATAATATGCTAATTAGACTGGAGGTCCCTCCGGACGAAGCCAGGGCTGCGAGTGAAGCCCGGGTCCCGGGTGCCAGAGGGAAGCCGGTGCCAGCAACTGGGGGAAGGAAGACCTACTCTTCCACAAATTTCGTGCATCGGGCCTCTAGTTTGTAATAATATTGTATTTATCCTTGCAGCATTTCTCTTTCAATGCAAGTATAAAACTTGTTCTCCAGGCAAACACTACAGACCCAGGAATTTTGAGTCGCCCATATCTACTTCCTTCTCCCAACCACCAATCTTCCCTGGGGAAAAGTGACTGAGGATCTTGAAAGATATAGTACTTTAGCTCAAATCCTTTTAAGAATAAACAGGATATTGTAAACCCTTTGCGATATGTACTTTCCCCTCTTTTGCCTACTTTAAGGCCAAGAGTAATATACTGCCTCAGCCACAAAATTATTCTTAAACTGTCCCACATTATTTTTTACTTATTTAAACTCCTCATAATCAGCATGTGGAAAAACACTTCAAAGTAGTCACAGGGATGTAAAGTACAGCACAGGGAATATAGTCAATGATATTGTAATAACTATGTATGGTGTCAGGTGGGTACTAGACTTATCGTAGCGATCTCTTTGTAAGCTACTAGTATATAAATGTCTAATCGCTATGTGGCTTACCTGAAACTAATATAATAATTTATGTCAACTATAATTAAAAAATAAATTTTAAAAAATAAAACATATGTACAAAATAATATTACTTTCTGTTTAGTTGGGCAAGGTCGAATGGTTCGTATATGGATTGTATTAGCACAACAGAACCTGTGACACTAGAGTCTCCCATGTGTGTAGAAAGGACAAACTTAGGTGTCTGGAGGAATAGCATTAAGTCACATTGAGTCACTAGTGCAAAACCTATTCTTTTTTAAGCCTCATATGCTCATTCTCTCTCATATTTTTGGCAAGGAACAAATTTATTTTGGTGCTAACATATCATTAATACCTCTCTAGCACTAAATTATTATTCTTTTCAAAAAGAGAAAACAGACCCCAGGCTCGGAGTTTTTGTCGGGCAACATGTATATACATATTATGAAGCTATAAGTCTAGGAAAGTTAACCAGATGATAACATTCTTATATATTATTAATTACACATCAATTACCTAACAAACTTGATTCTCAATTCCTAACTTTACTCTCCACCAGAAAAATGTGGAAAAGAAGTTTCCCATAAGCCAGTAATAAAGTGTGTATCTTGTTTGGTAATAAGCATTGAATCCTTAAATTAGGAACCCAGGTTAGAGATGCTGCTTATCTATAAATGCATAACTCGTTCTCACTCAGCAGTGAACAACAAACTTAATATGGTTTTGTAAATCAATTTTGGAGACAAATGCCAACATTTCTC
The DNA here is from genome assembly GCF_000147115.1 of Myotis lucifugus. Classification (NCBI taxonomy): domain Eukaryota; kingdom Metazoa; phylum Chordata; class Mammalia; order Chiroptera; family Vespertilionidae; genus Myotis; species Myotis lucifugus. The sequence goes on from NW_005871167.1 coordinate 95,041, forward strand.
TCCTGGTGATTATATATGACCCTTAATGTATAAAGCTGTTCTCCCTGACTCAATGATGAACAAAGATTGAATGAGAAGTGGTGAGTGTAAAAAACATTCTCTCTTTTCTTTGGTCAGGAAGACATATTGCAGCTGTCTTTTCAAACCAATTAGGAAAAAATATGAGTAACTGAAGGTGTTTCCATTTGCCTAGCATGAAGTCCAAGTCTTACTAGAGAGAGAAGAACACGGAATGGGTATTATACCAAGGTCACTTACAAACACACAAGTGTAAATTATAAAATGAGCAGATGGCTTGGAATTCTTTTGTAGAGTAATATATATATTGCTTCAGTGAGTAATGAAGCTTTCAGGCTTTTCCGTGCTGCATATAAAATAGATAAAATTAGAAAGGTATCTAAATGGCAAGACAATTTATTACTTTCTTTCCATGTTGATTGGGAAGGTCATCATGCTAAAGCCACTCTATATCATCACATAGGACTTCCGGTACAAAGACAATTTTTAAGATACATATAAAGCAGAAGATTTGGGTTTCTAAGTGTTGGGAGTGAAAAAGATTTTCTTTAGGTAAATGCTTGTAAATATCTTCAAAAATAGACTAAGGCAAAAGTTAATAGTTATCTTTTATATATATTTGTATTAAATTACTCTAATAATTATTTTCCATGACTTTAATTTGTGTAAAATGGAACAGATCACCTAATAATGTAAAAATAAAATTATGTCTTAAGACATCAAGACCAAGATTTAGTGGTGGTAAGATGGGAGACTAATCTTACAGAGGACAATGAAGACATTTAATGATTTTGGTTTGTTAGGAAAAGATGCATATTTAAATATATAGATTAAAATGTACATGTAACAACACAACACTAAAAACACAGTTGACAATTTTCAAACAAATAGATAAGTAATTGTCAATACACATAATCAATAAATTGCAGGCAAGAAAAGAGATAAAAGGAAGAAGCAAAGAAGAGGGGTCATGAACAGAAAACATAGAAGAAGATAACTGAAAACCAAAACAAGATCATTTAAACACATCAGAAACAAAAGCAGAAAGAACAGTTAAATAATAGAGATATGGAAAACATATATTATCCAAACACTAAACAAAAAAAAATTTGTTGTTAGCAATATCAATATTAGATAAAATAAAATTTATATAGAAGACATTCATAGAGATGAATTTTAGCATTATGTAATAAAAGACACAATTGGATAAATATATATATATATATATATATTAAGATAATGTATTGGTATTTTCAAAAATATGAAGCAAAACATGTTGAGACTTCTATGGAGATATTAACAAATTCAATAGTCACAGAGGGGAACCTTTATAATATTCTATCAAAAGATTGTGATCAGTAGATCAAGAATTTTAGCAAGGATATAAATGATTTTAAAAGCAAAAGTAATCATCATTCTTCCCCCCCCCCACCCCCCATAACTGTGGGTTGTTTTTTTCTTTACTTCATTTTTATTGTTGACACTACTGCAGATGTCCCCATTTTCCCTCTCTTTGCCCACCTCCACCCAGCCCTGCCTCCCCTTCCTCTGGCCATCACCACACTGTTGTTTGTGTCTATGGGCCATGCATACATGTTCTTTGCTTAATTCCTTCACCTTCTTCCATTTAGTGCCCCTCCCCAGTCCCCTCTGACAGCTGTCAGTCTGTTCCATGTATCCATGCCTCTGTTTGTATTTTGCTCCTCAGTTCATCAGATTCCACATGGAAGTGAGATCATATGGTATTTGTCTTTCTCTGGCTTATTTCACTTAGTATAATAATCCCCAGGTCCGCCCATGCTGCCATACAAGGTAAGAGTTGTTTCTTTCTTACAGCTGCATAGTATTCCGTTGTGTAGATGTACCACAGCTTCCCACTCCCTTTCCTTACCCAAGGAGAGGACATGCTTAGAGAGGGGAAAGGAGAGAGAAACATTGGTTTGAGAGAGAAATATGATATGCTGCCTTCTGCACACACCCTGACCAGAAATTGAACCTGAAACCCAGCCATGTGCCCCAACCAGGAATGGAACCGGCAATGCTTTGGAGCACAGGATGAAGCTCACACAACTGAGCCACTCCAGCCTGGCTAAAAGTACACCTTTTTTATCCACACATCTACTGATGACACTTGGGCTGTTTCCAGATCTTGTCTACTGTAAATAATGCTGCAATGAACATAGGAGTGCATGTATTCTTTATGATTGGTGTTTTGAGATTCTTAGTACATATATTTCCAGAAGTGTGATCACTGAATCCAAAGGCAGTTAGAGATTTTAAAATTTTTTTGAGGAAAGTCCATAGTGACTGCACCAGTCTGCATTCTCACCAACAGTGCACTAGGGTTTCCTTTTCTCCACATCTTCACCAGCACTCCTTTGTTGATTTATTGATGATGGCCACACTAACCCGTGTGAAGGGATATTTCATTGTCGTTTTAATTTATATTTCTCTGATAATTAGTGACATTAATCATCTTTTCATATATCTATTGGCCATCTGTATGTCCTCTTTGGAGGAGTATCTATTCAGGTCCTTTGCCCATTTTTTAATTGGATTGTTTGATTTGGTGGTTTTCTTTGGTGTTGAGTTTTTTAAGTTCTTCATAAATTTTGGATATTAAGCTCTTATCAGATGTATCAGTGAATATGTTCTCCCTTTCAGTGGGTTGTCTTTTCATTTTGTTGATGGTTTCCTTTACTGTTTTTAGTTTGATGTAGTCCCACTTATTACTTTTTTCTTTTTTTCCCTTGCATGAGGAGATATATCAGAAAAAATTCTGTTATGAGAAATGTCCGAGATTTTCCTGCCTATGTTTTCTTCTAGGATTTTTATGGTTTTGAGTCTAACATTTAAGTCTTTAATCCATTTTGAGTTTATTCTTTCATGTGGTGTAAGAAGGTGGTCTAGTTTCTCTATTTATTTATTTATTTATTTATTTATTTATTTATTTTTGCACATATCTGTCCAATTTTTCCAACACCATTTATTGAATAAACTATCTTTAGTCCATGGTATATTTTAGCCTCCTTTGTCAAATATTAATTGACCATAAAGGCATGGGTTTATTTGTGGACTCTCTATTCTGTTTCATTGATCTATATGTCTTTTTTTTTTATGCCAGTACCATGCTGTTTTGATTACTATGGCCTTTTCGTATAGTTTGATATCAGGGAGTATGATTCCTCCAACTTTGTTCTTCTTTCTCAAGATCACTGTTACTATTCAAGATCTTTTGCACATTTAAAATTTTGGAATATTTGTCCTAGTTCTGTGGAATACACCATTGGTATCTTGATAGGAATTGCGTTGACTCTGTAGATTGCTTTGGGTAGTATGGGCACTTTTCTGATGTTAATTCTTCCTACACATTAACATGGTATATGCTTTCATTTGTTTGTATCTTCCTCAGTTTCTTTCTTCAGTGTCCTATAATTTTCTGAGTACAGGTGTTTTACATCCTTGGTTAAATTTATTCCTAGGTATTTTATTCTTTTTGAAGCAATTGTGAATGGGATTGTTTTTTGTTTGTTTGTTTCATTATTGATATATAAAAATGGAACTGATTTCTGGATATTTATTTTGTGCCTGCTACTTTACTGAATTCATTTGTCAGTTCCAGTAGTTTTTGGTATAATCTTTAGGGTTCACAATGTACAGTATTATGCCATCTGCAAATGAATTGTATAAGTTCTGTATATATTTTGGAGATTTATACCTTATCAGATGTGTTATTGTGAATATGTTCTCCCATGCAATTTGCTCCCTTTTCATCTTTTTAAATCCTTTATTCTTTAAAGTATTACACATAGTATTACATATGTTTTTTCCCCATTGACCTCTCCTTGGCCATCCCCACCCCCAAGCACATGCCCTCGCCCACCCCCCCGCCCAGTGTCTGTGTCCATTGGTTATGCTTATATGCATGTATACAAGTCCTTTGGTTGATCTCTTACCCCTCCCCCACCCTTCCCTGCCTTCCCTCTAAAGTTTGACAGTCTGTTCGATGCTTCTATGTCTCTAGCCCTATTTTTGTTCATCAGTTTATGTTGTTCATTAAATTACACAAATGAGTGAGATCATTTCATTTTGTTGATGGTTTATTTTGCTCTACAGAACTGTTTAGTTTGATGTAGTCCCATTTGCTCATTTTTTTATTTCCCTTGCCCTCAGAGTCATCAGTGAAAATATTGCTATGGGAGATGTCTGAGATTTTACTGCCTATGTTTTCTTCTAGGATTTTTATGGCTTCTACAATCAACAAGTAGATATATTATTATAAACTACACATGAAACTATTATAAAAATTGATTATATACTATGTCACTACTAAGCCTCAACATATTTCAAAGAACTGATCATGAATCTATGTTGTCTGACCACAACAAAGTTAAAAATAATTTAGGCATACATTTTGTACTTATTTTTGTGTGTAAGAAAAAATAGAGACGGTATTAAGCCATTGTTTCTCAAAGTTGAAAAAGTCTGACCTAGTGCTGTTGGAAAAACAATAGAAATAATAAATTTTGCTGCCATGGGAAAATCAAACATTTTCTAAAATAAACTAAGATTTAGGTTGCAAATCCCTTTGTGGTTTGCAGTATCAACGTTGGAAAATCACAGTGAATAATTGTATGAAATACTTTATTCCCCATTTTAAACTTGCTGAGTATGTATTTTTTAAAGAGAGAGGGGATAAACAGTTTTCAATATTTGTTGCATTAGTCTTTCTATACCATGATTAAGAAATTAGAACCTTGCTTGAGCTGTGAATTAAAAATCCTAGGAGAATTCTTATTCTCCTTGCAATTGTTGTTTTTTTATCTCCCCCTCCCCCATTAAAAATGGTTTTGCTTTAGTGAAATAAGCCAATCAGAGAAAGACAGATACGATATGGTATATTTCACTTATATGTGGAATCTAATAAACAAAATAAACTAGCAAACAAAATAGAAACAGACTCAAAGATACAGAGAACAGACTAACAGTTGTCATGGAGGAGGGTTGGGTGTCTGGGTGTAAAAGGCTAAGGAATTAAGCAACAGCAACAAAAAACAAAGACACAGACAGACAACAGATGGAAGGAGACTTGTCTTGGGATGGTGAACACAGTACAATGTACAGATAATGTATTATAGAATTGTATACCTGAAACCTGTATAATTTTATTAACCAAGGTCACCTCGAAATTCAATAAAATTTAAAAACATTTTTTTAAAAAGAAAATATGAGATACCAGGAGGAATATAATATCATAAAAATTGAGAGGCTAAATAAGGAAGAAACAAAAGAGGAAGTCTGATTCTCTCTTTTATAAGAAGAAGAAAAAGTTTGAGAGTGTATCTTCACACTCTTAACAGATGTATGGCAACCAGAGAATGCCTATTAGGAGGATTTTTATCCTCGGGGCAGAAAAAAACCTGAAGTTTTGCAAAGCAAAAGCCTTCCTACTGCTAATTATGGATGGTGGCACTTTCTTACTTAGAAGTGACAGTACCCTTACAGGCAGAGTTGACTGGGAGCTGCTTTTCTGACTGAATGAATAGAAGAGCTTATTTTCTGTTTGCTCCCAGAACCAATTATACTTTTAACATCAACTCCCACAGAAACAGTTAATACATGACAACCTTTCTTGGTCAGGCATGCCTTACTTAAACAGAAGTTCCTCCGGAGAGTTTAAATGGTTTGACATGGAAATAAATTAGCCATTGGCAGCTCTGTTCTGTAGTATAGAATAGCATGTAAAAATGAAAGTAGCATGTATCCATCTATGAATTTAATAGTTATTAAAAAGTCATTTTAAGCTCACATTGAAAATGTAATAAAGAGACATTTTTTAAATGATGGATAATTGAAAAATAACAATAAAAAATTATTATGCACCTTTGGGTTAACTTAGATAACTGTTTGATCATGGGAAGCATGATAGGCCCAGGACTGCAGTTTTAGTTCTCATTGAAATAATATAATATGCTACATACTAACCTAAGAATAAAATATTTTTTCCTATTTCTCATTATCATAAGCAATTCAAGAATAATCTAGTTTAATATTTGAAAAGAAATATGACATCATAGAAAGGGCATGTACCTTGGTTGCGGGCACATCCCCAGTAGGAGATGTGCAAGGAGGCAGCTGATCGATATTTCTCTCCCATCGATGTTTCTAACTCTCTATCCCTCTCCCTTCCTCTCTGTAAAAAATCAATAAATATATTTAAAAAAAATATATATATTTTTTCCTATTTCTCATTATCATAAGCAATTCAAGAATAATCTAGTTTAATATTTGAAAAGAAGTATGATAGCCCTAGCTGGTTTGGCTCAGCGGATAGAGCGTCGGCCTGCAGACTCAAGGGTTCCAGGTTCGATTCCCGTCAAGGGCATGTACCTGGGTTGCGGGCACATCCCCAGTAGGGGGCGTGCAAGAGGCAGCTGAATCTATGTTTCTCTCTCATTGATGTTTTTAACTCGCTATCCCTCTCCTTTCCTCTCTCTAAAAAAAATTAATAAAATATATTTTAGGAAAAAGAAAAGAAAAGAAAAGAAATATGACATCATAGAATTGGAATGATTAAAAGAGTAATGTTATCTTAACTACTCTAAGGAGAACCTCTAATCATTTAAGGAAGCATTTCCTAAACGAACCCTACAGGATATTAATAAGGATTTAGCAATAAAAAAGTTATTGTGGCCAAATGAGTTTGGAAAGTAATATGTATTCTATCCTGCTTATAGATTCATGATGCTCATATTAATGATCTTAAGAAATTCTGTGGCCGAAACCGGTTTGGCTCAGTGGATAGAGCGTCGGCCTGCGGACTGAAAGGTCCCAGGTTCGATTCTGGTCAAGGGCATGTACCTGGGTTGCGGGCACATCCCCAGTAGGAGATGTGCAGGAGGCAGCTGGTCGATGTTTCTCTCTCATCGATGTTTCTAACTCTCTATCTCTCTCTCCCTTCCTCTCTGTAAAAAATCAATAAAATATATTTAAAAAAAAAAAAGAAAGAAATTCTGTGAAAAAATAACGAAATTTTGCCTAAACAAGTCCAAGCTTTTTTTAAATGAAACAAGCAACTCTCTTTGTCTGTTTTTAAATTTAGTTTTCTGGGTTTATATTTGTTTCTTTTCTCTTTTTTCCCCTCCTTTCTTTCTTTTCTTTCTTTTTTCCTTTCCTATCTTTCTCCCACCCTCCTCCATCTCTCTGTTTTTATCAACCAAAGGACTTGTATGCATGCATATACGCATAACCAATGGACACAGACACTAGGGGGGTGAGGGCATTAGTGGGGGCGGGGGAGGGCAAAAGGGGGATAAAGACATATATGTAATACCTTAATCAATAAAGAAAATAAATAAATAAATAAATAAATAAATAAATAAATAAATATAGGTGAGTTCTTATAGGTCTAATGATTTCAGAATAGAGTTTAGAAAACCTGATTTGAGGATTTGAAATTCTTGTCCAAGCAGACATTTAATTAGTTACTTGAATATATTCCACTCAGAAAACTTTATTTTCTTTTGGCCTATATAAACATATCTATAGATTTTTTTAAACCATTTTTATTATATATTTCCCTTTCTTGATTAATTCTCAGTATGAACTTTAAAAGTTATTTTTGTGTGACTTGACAATGCAATGGATAATAAAACTGTCTTAGACAGTAAGAATTTGAGTGGAACTTAGAAATTATTTAGTCCCAATTCAAGGATGGGGGAAAACACATTCCCATTCTATGTGGTATCTAGTTGTGTATATGTTTATAGTTCCACATAATTTTAGATATTCTAATGTATTCATCTTCAATGTTCTTGTATTTTTTTGTTTTCTTTAGATATTACTAGGAAAATATATCATAACCCATTAACAGATGACAAACATTTTGAGCACATGCTATTAGTATGGAGAAATAAATCTATCATTTAACTGCAGGGGAGTGTTTATAAGTTTTGTTTTGTTTTAAATGTTTCTTTATTATTGATAGGGTTTGATTATTAGAAGTCAATAACTGATTTATCCCATGTGAAGATATGAAAAATATTCTTAATATCTTTCTGTAACTATATTTCTTAAGTCAGTGGGATATTGGATAGAAAGATACAATTTCAAGGAAAAAAATAGAAACAAGAATCTGGAAGAAGTAAAGTGAACCATTGAAAAAAGTAAAAAGTGCCTGTGTTTTGCTCATTTGACTTTTTCAATCATTTTTGACAGCTGGCTTCACTCACCTGGGTTTTTTGGCCCAGGGCTAGAATTGATGAACAGGTGAGTTTGGCTCTACTGGGGACTGGCTCCCAGTAGATGTAGATTAGAGTTGAGTTGTGTCCCCAAGAGGCTATGGGTGATATATTTCTTATCTGTAATCCACATAGGACTCCTTAATACTTACTGTACCACCCCTGAGGTGAGAACCCTGTGTCTGCATTGAAACAATCTGAAACATCATTAAGGTTAAATTTGTGGTCTATTGAAGACCACAGGAGGGTTGACGATCTATTGAATTTTCAATTAATAAAACTCAGAGAAAAATTTTACTGGAAATACTTAAAAAGACAGTGTTATAACTTCTTTGTTATAAAACAAAGTAAGAGATCTTAACAACTTACCAAAGTCCCAAAATACCAATTAACAAATATTTATTAAGATTCTATTTTATGCTCAGCAAAGTCCTAAACAAGTTGAATCAATAGAAAAGTATATAAACTGTCTAATGCTTTTGTGACATCCCTCTCCTCAAAAATATAATGATGACCCATTGGATGCTTTAGTGGAATTATATTAAGCTTGTAAATCAGTTTGGGGGCAAACAGGCATCTTTCAAATATTAGAAATGTTTTAACATTCAGGAATATGGTATGTGACTTCATTTATTCATTCTTCTCCAAGGTTTCTCTGTGATTTCTTGCAGCTTTAAAAAAATCTTTATTCAGTTTGCTTCTAGTACACAGTTATTTCTATTGTGAATAGCAAATTTATTTTATCACTGTTTAAAGGTAGATTATTAAAGGACAGTGTTTATAAATGTGATTGAATTTTCAAACCCAGCAACACATTAAAAACTCTGATATGAGATCCATTGGAACTCCTTCCCTACAAATTATTTGTTGCTCACAATTAAATTTTTAAATATTTCTTTTCTAGTTTGAGCATGATCTAAATTCATCATCTTTTTCTCTATACAGATTTGTATCTATAAATAAAAACCAGCACACAATACAAATGTATACTTTAGTTTCTAAAATGTAAAAATATAAATTAAAAAACCTCCATAAAATTGAACAATAAAAGTTATATTGTCAATAGCAGCAATATCGATAATAAAAGCAAATTTTGCTCATTTTTATGTAAAGTTCATTCTCATATTATTTGGTGGAAATATAGACCCCTTTTGTCCCTTTTGTTTCACTCCCCCTTCTGATTTTAAAAAGTTATTTTATCTGACCTAATGCAAAAATATCTGACAGTTCAGAAGAAAGGGACTGCTGTAATCTCTAGATATTTCTAATATTCTGCTATGGTTTTCCTGCATTCTCCAAGAATAAGGAAAATACCAGTGTCTTTTTATGATTTCATAATAAATGTGGCCAAATAGAACAATTAAATCAAAACTTTTGGGAGAGGGAAACAGATATTGATATAATTTTTCCAAGTTTCTTATGTGACATTAACATGCAGTAGAATTAGAGCAACTGTAGAAGGGTTGCAAACTACTAGTAGTTCTTTATAAAATACTAGAAGCCTGTTGCACGAAGATTTGGGCAATAGGCCTTCCTTCCCCTGGCTGCCGGCACCGGTTTTCCTCCGGCACCTGGGACCCAGGCCTTTGGTCTGGCCGCAGCAGAGAAGCCAAGTCTCTTCAGTCTTCAGTCTTCAGTCTTCAGTCTTCAGTCTTCACTCTGGCTGGAGCCTTCAGTCTTCACTCCTCGACTGTGTATGCAAATTAACTGCCATCTTTGTTGGGTTAATTTGCATAGTCGCTCTGATTGGCTGGTGGGTGTAGTGGAATGACATTGATTTGCATGTTTCTCTTTTATTAGTGTAGATATTGAAAGGTTTTCTTCTTTTATTAATTACTAGAGGCCCAGTGCATGAAATTCGTGCATGAGGGCAGGGTCCCTCAGCCCAACCTGCACCCTCTCCAATATGGAAGCCCTCAGGGGATGTCCTACTGATGGCTTAGGCACACTCCCCATGGTTCTCTGCTCTCTGCAGACCTGTCTGCTCAATGCCACTGCAGGCCCTGGTTTCTGCTCTCTGCGGGGACCTGCTTGCCCCTCGCCACAGTGGCTAGGGGCAAGCAGGGCTCTGCTGTCTGCTCGCTGCAGGGGCCCTGCTGTCTGCTTGCTGCAGGGGCCCTGCTGTATGCTTGCTGCAGGGCACTGGGGCGCTGCTTTCCCCTCGCCACCGCGGTGAGGGCCAAGCAGTGCCCTGCTATCTGTTCACCGCTGGGGACTGCTTGCCCTTCTCCCCCGCAGCAAGGGCTTAAAGGACTGGGGGACTCTGGTGGTGCTGAGGGGACTCGGCGCTGCCATCTTGTGGCTATGGGCGCCACCATCTTTGTCACGAAGTGACACTCAATTTGCATATCCTGTCTTTATTAGATAGGATAATATTCTGTTGAACTTTTCAAAAGTGATTGACTTAATTCTTATGACCTCATCTTCTAACTCTCTTATTAGAAAATGACACTAAGCAGCCACTGTGATCAAAACAAGCACTTCTTTTTTTTCATTTTTTTTTATTGCTTAAAGTATTACAAAGGGTATTACATATGTGTCCTTTTTTGTTCCCCGCCCTTAACAATCCCCTGGCCTCCCCTACCCCCGCCCAGTGTCTTATGTCCATTGGTTATGCTTATATGCATGTGTACAAGTCCTTCGGTTGATCTCTTACCCCCCTCCCTCCTGCCCCCCAACCCTCCCCGGCCTTCCCGCTGCAGTTTGACAATCAGTTTGAGGCAGCTCTGCCTTTGTATCTATTATTGTTCATAAGTTTATAGTGATCTTTATTATCCATGAATGAATGAGATCATGTGGTATTTTTCCTTCATTGACTGGCTTATTTCACTTAGCATAATGCTCTCCAGTTTCATCCATGCCGTTCCAAATGGTAAGAGTTCCTTCTTTTTTACAGCAGCATAGTATTCCATTGTGTAGATGTACCACAGTTTTCTAATCCATTCATCTACTTATGGGCACTTAGGCTGTTTCCAGATCTTAGCTATGGTGAATTGTGCTGCTATGAACATATGGGTGCATATATCCTTTCTGATTGGTGTTTCTGGTTTCTTGGGATATATTCCTAGAAGTGGGATCACAGGGTCAAATGGGAGTTCCATTTTTAGTTTTTTGAGGACATTCCATACTGTCTTCCAGAGTGGCTGCACCAGTCTGCATTCCCACCAGCAGTGCACAAGTGTTCCTTTTTCTCCACATCCTCTCCAGCACTTGTCGTTTGTTGATTTGTTGATGATAGCCAGTCTGACAGGTGTGAGATGGTACCTCATTGTTGTTTTGATTTGCATCTCTCAGATGATTAGTGACTTTGAGCATGTTTTCATATGTCTCTTGGCTTTCTGAATGTCCTCTTTTGAAAGGTGTCTATTTAGGTCCTTTGCCCATTTTTTGATTGGATTGTTTATCTTCCTTTTGTTAAGTTGTATGAGTTCCCTATAAATTTTGGAGATTAGGCCCTTATCAGATATGACATTGGCAAATATGTTTTCCCATGCAGTGGGTTTTCTTGTTGTTTTGTTGATGGTTTCTTTTGCTGTGCAGAAGCTTTTTATTTTGATGTAGTCCCATTTGTTCATTTTCTCTTTAGTTTCAAGTGCCCTAGGAGCTGTATCAGTGAAGAAATTGCTTCAGCATATGTCTGAGATTTTGTTGCCTTTGGATTCTTCTAGAATTTTGATGGTTTCCCATCGTACATTTAAGTCCTTTATCCATTTTGAGTTTATTTTTGTGTATGGTGTAAGTTGGTGGTCTATTTTCATTTTCTTGCATATATCTGTCCAATTTTCCCAACACCATTTATTGAAGAGACTATCTTGGCTCCATTGTATGTTCTTGCCTCCTTTGTCAAATATTAATTGAGCATATTGGTTCGAGCCGATTTCTGGGCTCTCTATTCTATTCCATTAATCTATATGTCTGTTCTTGTGCCAATACCAGGCAGTTTTGAGAACAGTGGCTTTGTAATACAGCTTGATATCTGGTATTGAGATCCCACCTACTTTGTTCTTTCTCAGGATTGCTGCAGCTATTTGGGGTCTTTTTTTATTCCAGGTGAATTTTTGGAGAGTTCATTCTAGATCTGTGAAGTATGCTGTTGGTATTTTAATGTGAATTGTGTTGAATTTATAAATTGCTTTGGGTAGTATGGACATTTTAATGATGTTGATTCTACCAATCCATGAACACGGTATGTTCTTCCATCTCTTTATGTCTTCCTCTATCTCTTTTTTCAACATCCTGTAGTTTTCTGAGTAGAGGTCTTTTACCTCTTTAGTTAAATTTATTCCTAGGTAGCTTAATTTTTTTTGGTGCGATGGTAAATGGGATTGTTTTTATAATCTCTCTTTCTGAAAGTTCACTATTGGTATATAGAAATGCCTCAGATTCCTTGGGGTTAATTTTGTATCCTGCTACATTGCCAAATTCATGTATTAAGTCTAGTAGTTTTTTGATGGAGTCTCTAGGGTTTTGTATGTATAATATCATGTCATCTGCAAATAAGGACAGTTTTACTTCCTCTTTTCCAATTTGGATGCCTTTTATTTCTTCCTCTTGTCTAACTGCAATGGCTAATACTTCCAGTACTATGTTGAACAGGAGTGGTGAGAGTGGGCATCCCTGTCTTGTTCCTGTTCTTAGGGGAAATGGTGTTAGTTTTTGTCCATTGAGTATGATGTTGGCTGTGGGCCTGTCATATATGGCTTTTATTATGTTGAGGTATGATCCTTCTACTCCCACCTTGCTGAGAGTTTTTATCAAAAATGGGTGTTGGATTTTGTCAAATGCTTTTTCTGCATCAATTGATATGACCATGTGGTTTTTTTCTTTCAATTTGTTTATGTGATGTATCACGTTTATTGATTTGCGGATATTGTACCATCCTTGTATCCCTGCGATAAATCCTACTTGGTCATGGTGTATGATCTTTCTGATGTACTGCTGGATCCGATTTGCTAAGATTTTGTTGAGGATTTTGGCATCTATGTTCATGAGGGATATTGGCCTGTAATTCTCTTTCATTGTGTTGTCTTTTCCTGGTTTTGGTATTAGGGTGATGCTGGCTTCATAGAATGAGCTTGGAAGTGTTCCTTCCTCCTGAATTTTTTGTAGTAGTCTGAGGAGGATAGGTTTTAGTTCTTCCTTGAATGTTTGGTAAAACTCCCCTGTGAAGCCATCTGGCCCTGGGCTTTTGTTTGCTGGAAGCTTTTTGATGACTGCTTCAATTTCTTCCATAGTTATTGGCCCATTGAGATTTTTAGATTCTTCCCGACTGAGTTTTGGAATGTCGTATTTTTCTAGGAATTTGTCCATTTCCTCCAGGTTGTCTAGTTTGTTGGAGTAGAGGTGTCCATAGTATTGTTTAACAATCATTTGTATTTCTGTGGGGTCTGTTGTTATTTCGCCTCTATCATTTCTGATTTTGTTTATTTGGGTCCTCTCTCTTTGCTTCTTGGTGAGCCTGGCTAGAGGTTTGTCAATCTTGTTTATCCTTTCAAAGAACCAGCTCTTGGTTTCATTGATTTTCTGTATTGTTTTTTTGGTCTCTATGTCATTTATTTCTTCTCTAATCTTTATTATCTCATTCCTTCTGCTCACTCTGGGGTTTTCTTGTTGCTCTCTTTCTAATTCTTTGAGTTGTAGAGTTAGATGATTTACTACCATTTTTTCTTGTTTTTGAGATAGGCCTGTAGAGCTATAAATTTCCCTCTCAGGACTGCTTTCATTGCGTCCCATACGTTTTGGATTGTTGTGTTTTCATTGTCATTAGTTTCCAGGATGCTTTTAATTTCTTCTTTGATCTCATTGGTAACCCAATCAATATTTAATAACATGCTATTCAGCTTCCAAGTGTTTGAGTATTTTGGGTTGTTTTTATTGTAGTTTATTTCTACCGTGGTCTGAGATGATGCTTGGTATGATTTCAATCTTCTTGAATTTGGGGAGACTTTGTTTGTGACCCAACACGTGGTCTGTTTTTGAATCTGTCCCATGAGCACTTGAGTGGAATGTATATTCCGTGGCTTTGGGGTGAAGTGTTCTGAAGATGTCAATTAATCCATCTGATCTAGTGAGTCATTTAGGATTGCTGTTTCTTTGCTGATTGTTTGTCTAGAGGATTTATCCAGTGATGTAAGTGGTGTATTAAAGTCCCCTACTATGATTGTATTGTTGTCGATCTCTCCTTTGATATCTTCCAGGAGTTTTTTTATGAATTTGGGTGCTCCTGCATTGGGTGAATATATGTTTACCAGGGTTATATCTTTTTGTTGTATTGATCCCTTTAGTATTATGAAGTGGCCTTCCTTATCTCTTGTTATGGCCTTCACTTTGAGGTCTATTTTGTCAGATATAAGTATTGTTACCCCAGCTTTCTTTTCCTTTCCATTTGCCTGAAAGATATTTTTCCATCCCTTCACTTTCAGTCTGTGTGAGTCCCTTCTAATGAGGTGGGTCTCTTGTAGACAGCAAATGTATGGGTCATGTTTTTTTATCCATTCAGCCACTTGATGTCTTTTGGTTGGAGCATTTAGTCCGTTTACGTTTAAAGTTATTATTGAAAGGTACTTGTTTGTAGCCATTTCTTTTTTTGTGTGGCTGTTTTCTTTCTGAGTTTTTTATTTCTTCTTTTTATACTAGTCCCTTTAGCATTTCTTGCATTGCTGGCTCATTGAAAGTCAAGCTCTTGAGGGGTTCATCTGCACTTGTGTATAATGCTATTAAGTCTTCTCTGACTGTGATGGTTTTACATTGGGCTTGAAAGAAAAATATGAATCAGCTTATAAATGTGAGAAATTTCAGGAAAGCATTCTTAATCGACCAGAAAACAAATTTTCCGGCAGATTATGCCATGAATACATTTATTTAGTCAAACATTTATTGAACATCTCCTAGGCATCATGCCAGGCATTGTGCGAGGTGCAGAGATCAACGATGACAACATACATCTTCTGCTCTAAAAGAATTCTCAGAAAAGTTGGGGGAAGGAGACTTGCAAATCTTTTTTTAAAGTGGTAGTGACAGATATGCACAAGATACTATGGAAACACCTAATCAGCCTTGTGGTAAGACAAGGTCAGGAAGACTTCTTGGAGGAGGTAATATCAAAGCTAAGTCTTATAAGATGGCAAAGATCTAGCTAGGTAGGATATATCATGCACAAAGACAGTACAGTGAGAGCTAGTATAGCATGTCTATGGAATTGCAAGTACTTCCATGTTTCTTGCATATAAAATATAAAAAGTGGAATGAGGTGAGGCTGGACAAGCAGGGGAGGGTTAAATTATTGTTAACAGTGGAAGTGGGGGTCCTCTTCCCCATCTGTTGCTAGTGGGGGGTGGACTTCTTGTGATATTCTGAGAAAAATAATTTTCTGAGACTAGAATGGGAGAATGAGTGATTTTTATTTCCGTGGACTTACATCCCTGAGTTTCCAAGGTCTAGTCCCCCCGGTCCAGCCAGAAGGAAGTATAGCTTGGCTTCAATAGGGCTAGAATCAAGGTCAGTGTTCAGAGGTTCAATTCCATGTCAGGACTGGCTAGCTTAGTTTGTGTTCCCCACTGCAGTCCATTAGTCCATTGCATGTGAGGTCTGCAGGGCCACATGGCTATGGTGGAAACACAGACAAATGCAAGGAAGCAGGAATGAGAGTGCCCACAAGCCAAAAGCAGTAAGAGAAAGAATTCCTTTGTTTAGGGGATTATGTTCAGATGACAAGCCCTCTCCCTGCATGCACCACCATAACCGCCCCTCAGCTTCTGTAATCTCCCTTGCTTCTTCTGCTTCTGCCCCAGCAGGGCCCATTGCCAGTCAAGCTTCTGCCTCGGGTTGCTGCCCTCATCATCGAAGACACTGTAGAGAATCCAGTTGGAATGCGCTTGGAAGTCATGTCTGTTGGGGGCGGGGCGGCGCCAGAGGCTTGGGCCCCAGAAGGTCAGCACAGGGGCCCTGCTCAGCTCCTGGGCAGCCCCAGGCCCGGCCTTGGCACTGGGCCCTGCCAAGGCTTGCTCTGCACGCCAGGGACCCGGCCACAGGCTCCAAGCAGCTGTGGGCGCAATGCAGCGGGGAGAAACACTGGGCAACTGGGGGAGAGCGGGTGGCGCGTGCACGTACAAGTGGGAGAGGCAGCCGCCCTCCCTGCGCCTCTAGAGGGGCTCGGCCTTCGAGGAGAGTCCAAGCTCTGCTTGGTTGCAGCGTCCACCCCTCCTCCCCAAACTGCACCAGATACCTGGAAGCTTAGCATGTGATGTAGAAAGAATGTCTAGGATGTGTATGTTTGCCATCTATGGGAGGCAAAGAACCTAGGGCAGTGATTCTCAACCTTGGCTGCACATTGGAACAACATTAGTAACAAAGAAACAGAATTTCCGGAGGATGGGGCCCAGAAATCAGGATTTTAAAGAGATTCCCAGGTGATTCTAATGTGCAGCCGAGGTTGAGAACCACTGACCTAGGGATATATAAGGCAAGCCCCACTGCGTTTGGGGCTCACCCTTTGGAGGGGCTCTGCTGGGCCAGCACCGGTGCAAATAAACAGTCCTCCGAACCCCTAGTGTGTTTGGGTTGTTGCTTTCCGCAGACCTGATTTCTGCCGTAACAATGTTTTCCCCAATGTTGGCGGGCCTGCAGCCGCCATGCCCATTCTGGCCTATAATCTCTGTTCCCAGGTGTGACTGATAGGCACCTTCCCTAGTCACCCCAACTTCACTGGGCACGTGTCTATATCCCCTTTGTTGGCTCCCTTCCCCCAGCGATATGTGGGAGTGGGCCCATGGTGCCCTGGGGAGTGTGAAATTGCAGCTTCCAGGTGTAGCTGTCCAAGTGGCCATGCTTATAATGTCTGGCCTCTCTTTTGTTCCTTTCCTATTATTGATAACTAGCGCATTATAACAGTATCAATATGGTGGCTTGTTTTCTGTTTTGTTGTTGTTTTGTCCTCTTAAGGAGGCTTAGTTTTAGCCTCAGGGCTATGTGGAGCTAGTTTATATGTTTTAAATCTTGGGATGATGTGGTCAAATTTGCATTTAGATAGATTATTTCATAAATTTTGTGGAGACTGGATTTGAGAAACCTAAGATCGGTTATATAAAATCCTACAGGAAACTGTCATGGTAAGAGATAGTAAGAGCTAGAAATCAGGCTGTGTAGTGAAGGTGAGGAGAGAAAAAAATCCTTCCACCCTTCTAAATTCTTCTGGCTGACCTAACAATAAAATTGACATGAGTTGGATTAACAGGAGAAAATAACCAGATTTATTAGTTATGTATATAAAGGGGTTACCTAAGAATAATGGGACCAAGGACAAATTGGTCAATTGAGGCTCATTGCTCTTCTGAACTAAAGAGAGGGAGACAGGCAACTACAAATTCTTGCTGGGCCATCCAGAAGCAATGGGACACGGAGGGGGGTCCAAGGAACTGACTTTCTAGATTATATTGTGATGCTAAGTGATGCTCCCTTCCTTTAAGCAGGTTTTTCTGTCTGAATTCCTCAGGTAGGTAAGAGGGAGGCAAAAGGCTTTCTTGAGTCTTTTGTTTCTTAACCAGCTTGAAATAATTACTATCCCCACAGGCATATTTTGTGATGGCAAAACTCTGCTTCCCCTTAGTACTAAGCTGGTAGGGGGAAAATTTGAATGGCATTTAGTATGTGAAATCAGCAAAACTCAATGCCTGTATGGATTTGGGGTATGATAAGTCAAGGATGAATCAAAGTTATTGGCAAATAGTTATATAAATAATAAAAAGGAAATAAAATATTTTTAATTAATTTCTTTTTAAAAATTTATTGATTGATTTTAGAGAGGAAGAAAGTGTGTGGTGTGTGTGTGTGTGTGTGTGTGTGAGAGAGAGAGAGAGAGAGAGAGAGAGAGACATCAATTTGTTTTTCCACTTATTTATGCATTCATTGCTTGATTCTTGCATGTGCCCTGACTCGAAATTGAATAAGCAACCTTGGCATATTGGTACGATGCTCTAACCAACTGAGCTACCTGGCCAGGGCTAAATTAATTTCTTTTAAGTTAATTGTTCAGAGCATATTTTGAAACCAACAAAACACATAGGTCATAATAAGCAGATCACAATAGCAAAAGAGTTTTTTTGTGTTTTTTGGGGTTTTTTTTGTATCTTGGCTCTAAAATATGTAAAAACAGACAAAATGAACACTTCTACACTAATAAAAGAGAAACATGCAAATTGGTGTCACTCTGCTACATCCACAAGCCACACCCACCAGCCAATCAGGAGCGATTATGCAAGTTAACCCAACCAAGATGGCGGTGGCACGGAGCTGGAGCTAGCAGGAGGCTAGGGTTGCCCCCAGCAAAGGAGGAAGCCAAGCTTCCCACCTGCCCTGGCCAGCTCTGGCCTCCGCTCAAGGCTACAAAGTTTCAATTATAGAAGATAAATAAATCCCAGATACCTGCTTCCGTCAGCTCAAGGAGGTGCCAAAAAAAAAAAAAAAAAAAAAGGAGGAGCTGGAAGCTTGGGTCACCGGGGGCCATGGCCAGGCTGCAAACAGCCATCAGCCCCTCACCCAGGCTGACCACACCCTCATGGGATGAGGGTCCTCGCTGGGGGGCTTAGCCAGCCTGCAAACAGCCATCAGCCCCTCACCCAGGCTGGCCAGGCACCCCAGAGGGGACCCCAACCCTGAAGGGGATGTGGCCAGCTTGAAAACAGCCCTCAGCCCCTCACCCAGGCTGGTCACACACCCCCAGCAGGAACCCTCACCCCATGAAGGTGTGGCTGGCCTGCAAACCACCACAGGCCCCGCGCCCAGGCCGCCCCATGCCCTAAGGCCATGGTCAGCAAACTGAGGCTCACGAGCCACATGTGGCTCTTTGGCCCCTTGAGTGTGGCTCTTCCTAAGCCTTAGGAGTGCCCTAATTAAGTTAATAACAATGTACCTACCTATATAGTTTAAGTTTTAAAAATGTGGCTCTCAAAAGAAATTTCAATCGTTGTACTGTTGATATTTGGCTCTGTTGACTAATGAGTTTGCCGACCACTGCCCTAAGGGAACCCCCACCCTGATCCGGGACACCCTTCAGGGCAAACCAGCCAGCCCCCTCCCATGCACCAGGCCTCTATCTATACTAATAAAAGGGTAATATGCTAATTAGACTGGGAGACCTTCCAGGAGACCTTCTGGACATTCTTCTGGACAAAGCCATGGTGGTGGGGCCAAGGTAGAGGGTGGTTAGAGGCCAAGAGGGGAGGGCAGTTGTGGGTGATCAGGCTGGTGGTGGGCAGGGCAGTTGGGGGTAAGCAGACCAGCAGTGGGGGTCAGTTGGAGGTGATCGATTATTGGTTATTAATGGAGGGGGCAGAAAATTAATTTGCAATCGTATTATTGTATATAGAAATACAAAAAGAGTTCATAATATAACAGAAGACATGACTGGGTAGGAGGAAGGGATTTGAGAAAGATGGAGGTAAAAAAAGAAAGATTTGAAAGAAGTGTCCTCTAAAAGGTAAATACATGGATTAAAAAAGATGATTTTAGAGGATTATATATATTGGTAGTCCATTGGTTATGTGTCCATTGGTTATGCTTATATGCATGCATATAAGTCCTGTAATTGATATCTTACCCCCCGCCCCCCCCCGCAAAACTCCTCAGCCTTCTCGCTGTAATTTGACAGTTCGTTCGATTCTTCTCTGCCTCTGTATCTATCTTTTTGTACATTAACTTATAATATTCTTTATTATCCATAAATGAGTGAGATCATGTAGTATTTTTCTTTCACTGCCTGGCTTATTTCACTTAGCATAATGCTGTCCAGTTCCATCCATGCTGCTGCAAATGGTAAGAATTCCTTTTTTTTATAGCAGCGTAGTATTCCATTGTGTAGATGTACCCTAGTTTTCTAATCCACTCATCTGCTGTTGGGCATTTAGGCTGTTTCCAAATTTTAGTTATTGTAAATTGTGCTGCTATGAACATAGGGCTGCATATATCCTTTCTGATTGATGTTTCTCTTTTCTTGGGATATATTCCTAGAAGTGTTATTACTGGGTCAAATGGCAGTTCCATTTTTAAATTTTTGAGGAAACGCCATACTGTTTTCCACAATGGCTGCACCAGTCTGCATTCCCACCATCAGTGAAGGAGGGTTCCTTTTTCTCCGCATCCTCTCCAGCACTTGTCGTTTGTTGATTTGTTGATGATAGCCATTCTGACAGGTGTGAGATGGTACCTCATTGTTGTTTTGATTTGCATCTCTCAGATGATTAGTGACTTTGAGCATGTTTTCATATGTCTCTTGGCTTTCTGAATGTCCTCTTTCGAAAAGTGTCTATTTAGGTCTTTTGCCCATTTTTTGATTGGGTTGTATCTTTCTTTTGTTAAGTTGTATGAGTTCCCTGTAAATTTTGGAGATTAAACCCTTATTGAAGATAACATTGGCAAATATGTTCTCCCATGCATTGGGCTTTCTTGTTGTTTTGTTGATGGTTTATTTTGCTGTGCAGAAGCTTTTTATTTTGATGTAGTCCCATTTGTTTATTTTCTCCTTAGTCTCTCTTGCCCTAGGATCTGTGTCTGTAAAGATATTGCTATAACTATGTCTGCAATTTTGCTGCCTATGGAGTCTTGTAGGGTTTTTATGGTTTCCAGTCTTACATTCAAGTCCTTTAGCCATTTTGAGTTTGTTTTTGTGTATAGTGTAAGTCAGTGATCTAGTTTCATTTTTTTGCATGTATCTGACCAAATTTCCAAGCACCATTTATTAAAGAGGCTGTTTTGACTCCATTGTATGCTTTTGCCTCCTTTGTCAAATATTAATTGAGTATAACGGCTTGGGTCAATTTCTGGATCCTCTATTGACCAGCAGTTCTCAAGCTATGGGTCGCGAAGAATGAAAATACATTATGGATATCAGATATTTACATTACGATTCCTAACAGTAGCAAAAATATAGTTATGAAGTAGCAAGGAAAATAATGTTATGGTTGGGGGTCAGCACAACATGAGGAACTGCATTAAAGGGTGCCGGCATTAGGAAGGTTGAGAAGCACTGTAATCAGAAAAGAGGATCAGAGTGATTATTTCCATCCAATATGACTAGAACCATGACAGAGATAAGCACAGGCTAGCACTGGGCCCAGGGGAGAGGACCTGGCACAGACAGGAAAAGGGAATTAGAAAGACTCTCCTAGAGTACATACCCTCAACCAGAATGGAATCTGGGACTCTTGAGCCAAACCAGTCAGGGCTCTTCTCCTCTCTTCTTTTTCCCTAGAAGAAGGAAAGGAGAAAGGCAGAGGGTTTTGAATCTGTACCAAAAGGAGGGAAAAAGAACTCTACAGGGACACAGAGCAGTCCAAGTAAGACCCCAGAGGCTTGAAATAGTGTACAAGTTGGGGAATTATGATGTGTTCCAACCACAAAGTGAAAGAAAGGATGGAAGGAGATGAGGTTGGAGAAAGGGGTCCCAGGCTGCCCTCACATGGAAGTCATTACAAAGCCTCTCTTTCCCACACTCCCTCCTCACTCTCTTTCTCCCTTTCACCAGGTTCATCTATTTGCTTTAAAATAACCCCTCAATTGAAAATATTTGAGGTTGTTTTATCTTCCTTCTCCCAACCTAGGAACACTTGCGAGTGGGAGTTACAGATGCCCTGAGGGGCACAGTCACCACGAGGTGGGCGTGGCCTGCGGGGGGGGGGGGGCGGAGTTCCCAGGTTCCTTTGGGTCCCTGGCTGTGTGACCACCTGGGCCTCACCTGGACCCGGAACACAGGCCACCAGATAGCCAGCCGCCCCACTCCGCCTTATGCCGACCCCACAGCCTGAAGCAGGAAGAGGGGGGCCCCCCACGGCATCCCAGGGTCAACCCAGAGACGGGCACCGGTTCCCGCAGGTCCGGCTCCCAGTTCAGTCCCAAGAGCACCCCAGTCACCTCGTGGCGGAGCACTCTCAGGGGTTCCCTAATTACTCCCTCCTCAGCCGGTGTCCCCGCCCCACGC
>NW_005871167.1:117948-119421 GCF_000147115.1 Myotis lucifugus
GGGAGAGAGAGATAGAAACCAGCAATGATAAGAGAGCCTCTATTTTTTGGCTGCCTCCTGCACGCCCCCTACTGGGGATCAAGCCCACAACCCAGGCCTGTGCTCTTGACTGGGAATCAAACCCGGGACCTCTTGGTTCACAGATCGATGCTCCATTCCACTGAGCCACACCAGCCGGCCAGGTGATAGCTTGAAGTTCAAAGCTCAGCATGATCTTAAAGATGTCTTCCTCACCCAGTTCCCTCATCAGCTGTATCATTCTTTGTTTGTTTATGTAAATAAAAGCACATGCTGACACATTCCTCCTCCCACCCAGCAGGTCTGTATTTTGCTTCTCACTTGGCCTCATGCTCTGAAGACCTTCACAGCAGCACGCAGCTCGCCCTCGCCCTGGGCGCAATAACCCAGGCCCTCCCACCCTCTGCCCCCGGGAGCCATGGTATATGTTGGTCGCTGTGCAGGTGGCCGGTGTGACCGAGTTACCGAGCTGGGGCTGCGGGCCAGGTCCCTGTGTCTCCCCACCTGTGGGGACAAGACAGATCCCTCCCCAATGCTGCTGCTTCCACACCCACCTGCTCCCAGGCCCGGCCCAGTGCCTCTGGCCTGCAGACGGTGTGCTCATCTGTGGGGTGAGAAATGGAGTGTTAGTCTCAGTTGCATTCCTGTTGTTGGGAACGAAGAGCCACTGGACTGTGTGTTCTTGGAAGAACGAGCCGGACCTCTCCTCCAACATCCACCCGAACACCCAGCACCGGCTTTGGGAGGCGCCTAGTGAGACCGCCTCGCGCACCGCCCTCCCCTCCCCTCCGCCTGGGTGGCTCCCTCTGGAGGAGGAGGAGGCACAAGGCACGGGGAGACCCGCTGGGGGCGGCTCATCTGCTCCTGTTTGGGGGCTGAGCGGTGGCCCAGGGGGCTTGGCTGGTGCCAGCTTGAGCGAGTCAGGCTGAGCCAGGGCGATCCTAGAGGCGCCTTCTCAGCACCAGGGTCCCTCCCCTCTGAGCGGGGTCCCCTGGGCGGCCTGCAGGGCTTGAAGACCCGGGAGCCTTCCTGGGCCCCAACCTCAGCCCCTGTGCTCACAACCACCTTCTTTGCAGCCACAGGCCCCTGGTCTCCTTGGGGTGACCTCGCCCAGGGCGCAGGCTGCCTCCGCTGGCGGAAGCCGGTGGCTGAGGGTTGGAAATACACAGACATTTTAAATGGAAGCAAAATGGGGCAACTGAGTCACGGCCATCAGGGATTGAGCTCAGGTGAGGCAGGGCGAGCGCTGTGCCCCGGGCATGGCAGCCACAGTCCCCGCCACCCCGGATGGAGCTCAGGTAACACAGGGCAGAGGCTGTGTCCCTGTCAGGGCAGCCACAGCGGCCTGGAGGCAGGGGGGCAGCCTGGCCACGGGGGTCTGCAAGGAACCCAGGCTGCCAGGAGCAAGGCTCTGGCCCAGCTGGGTCTGCAAACAACCCCAGGGCGGGCACCTAG
>NW_005871167.1:119521-221739 GCF_000147115.1 Myotis lucifugus
GCGGGGCGAGCGTGGGGAGGCTTGGGGGCGAGCGTGGGGAGGCTTGGGGGCGAGCGTGGGGAGGCTTGGGGGCGAGCGTGGGGAGGCTTGGGGGCGAGCGTGGGGAGGCTTGGGGGCGAGCGTGGGGAGGCTTGGGGGCGAGCGTGGGGAGGCTTGGGGGCGAGCGTGGGGAGGCTTGGGGGGCGAGCGTGGGGAGTTACTGTGTTCCTAGTTACTGTGTTCCTAGTTAGTACCTACCAGGTTGCTTGACAGTACTTAGGAGGCTCCTGGTGACTAGTTTCCAGGTGACTGGTTACCAGTTGATCAGGTTACGCATTACGTCTATGCATGTATATATTTATGACTGAAACCTTAAAGGAAGCTGTCAGCCAATTCCTTTGGGAAAAGTATCCTCTGCTCCCCTGCTGTGGCCCTTTAAAGAATAACACCTCCATCTTCTGTCCGTGGTGCTGAAAGTTTAGCTAATGTCCTGTGAATTTGATGAAGAATTGTACTCCAAAAAACACAACCAGCCCTGACCGGTTTGGCTCAGTGGATCGAGCGTCAGGCTGTGGACTGAAGGGTCCCAGGTTCGATTCCGGTCAAGGGCATGTACCTTGGTTGCGGGCACGTCCCAGTGGGGGGTGTGCAGGAGGCAGCTGATGGATGTTTCTCTCTGATCTATGTTTCTGACTCTCTATCCCTCTCCCTTCCTCTCTGTAAAAAATCAATAAAATATATTTTTTTAAAAATACAAACAAACCAACCAACAAATACCACAG
Source organism: Myotis lucifugus (assembly GCF_000147115.1). NCBI lineage: Eukaryota > Metazoa > Chordata > Mammalia > Chiroptera > Vespertilionidae > Myotis > Myotis lucifugus. Next base: position 120,283 of record NW_005871167.1, read on the forward strand.
AAAACCCTAGGAAATCATCGAAGCTGTCCAGGGTGCAATTATTTTTTTTCCCCCTGGATGTACTGAAGTCACGGGTCTGGATTTTGCACCCCTTCCGGTCGCAGCCCTGCAAAGGGAGGCTTTGGCTGCTGCAGTGACACGGGGAAGCTGTGCGTTCACTAATTCAGTCCGTAACCTGGAGGCTGCCATTATTGAAGCAGTCAGTCCTGGGGAGGCCGCCAGTAACAAGGCAGCCCTTCCTATGGAGTAACACACTCACTCTATCCTCTTTATGCCCTGGACAGAGCCCGTACCCAATTGCCTGATACAGAGTAAGGAATCAATATAAATACATGTGCTGCATTACTTTACTGTATGTTTTCATTTTTTAAATTCAGATATATATTTTCTTACTTAATTGCCCTGTGAACAGAAACACAGACTTGTAAGATGATTTATTAGCGTAAAGAATATACTCAGTATTCATCAGGCAAAAGAAAGTTAATTGGTCCCTGGAGAAGTTATACCCCATAGCACTACTCTCACAAGCACAAGATTTTAACCTACTGACTTACTAATGGGAGGGCTTATGATTCCATATCACATACATAACGTAACATCTTTGTACAATATATCTTGTAGAGTGATGTGGGGCTATTGCTATGGTGACGGGGTAGATTTTAGGAGTACACTAAAATTGGACACAAGAGTATTCGTTTCTCTTGCTCTTCTTGAGAAAATATTAGAAAGAACATTTTATTTTATTTTTATTTTTTATTTTTAAAATATATTTTATTGATTTTTTACAGAGAGAAAGGGAGAGAGATAGAGAGTTAGAAACATCGATGAGAGAGAAACATCGATCAGCTGCCTCCTGCACACCTCCCACTGGTGATGTGCCCGCAACCCAGGTACATGCCCTTGACCGGAATCGAACCTGGGACCCTTCAGTCCGCAGGCCGATATTCGTTTCTCTTGCTCTTCTTGAGAAAATATTAGAAAGAACATTTTAAACTTAAAGCAGGACAACTTTTTAAGTAACTGCAGAGCTGAGCTTCTGTAGATTATTATTGCTATTTTAGGGAAATTGGGAAATCAGCGAGGGGTCTCTTCCAATTCCAGAACCATTACGCAGTTACTACCTTCTGGAATACAAAGAAGAGCACTGAAATGTGAACATTGGAGTAAAATAAACATTCGTTTTCTTCCACAGACATTCAAGGAGTAATAACCCTATTTCAGTGACTACATGTGAATAAGTGCATGATTCATACCATTTATGGCCAAGTGTTTACATTTTAATGTATGACACAGACAAATTATGACAATATGGCATGTAAGTGCCCTAATACGTGATATGCACCAAGGGCTGGGGGAACAGAGCAAAGGAAGCCACTAGCTGCTTGAAAAAATTGCCACGGGGATTAATTTGTAAATTAAATAGCCATTAAGCTCCTTTAAGTCCCATTCATGTTCTCTCTTGCTTAGCATTCATCGCTGTTGATCATTAATTTCTATTTCTTAACAATTACAGTGGTTCTTAAAATCTGAATGAATGAAGACCCCATAGTAATATGTTGCCTAAACCGTTCACTCTCACAGATATCCTGCTATGTTTTAGGCCACCACTCTGCATATCTTCCTTCACAGTCTATAAGATATACTGTGTGTGTGTGTGTGTGTGTGTGTGTGTGTATACCAATTATTCACCAATAATTTATTGAAGTTACATTGGTGAATAAAATTATATAGGTTTCAAATACACAACTTTATAATACATCATCTGTATGTTGTATTGTGTGTTCACCACCCAAAGTCAAGGCTCCTTCCATCACCATTTGTCACCCTTTTCCCTTCTTCTGCCTACCCTTACCCCCTTTCTCTGGTAATCACCATACTATTATCTGCAGCTATGAGTTGTCTGTATCAAATACCATATGATTTCACTTATACGTAGAATCTAATGAACAAAATATACAAACAAGCAAAATAGAAACAGACTTATAGATGAGGAGCTCAGGCTATTCTTAAACCCCTTCAAGTTAGGCATGCCCCAAACTTCTGTCCTTGGGTTTCTTTTTACTCCATATTTTCACTTGATGATCTCTTGGATCTTATGTCCTCAATTCTACCAAACATCTCACTCCATCCCTCTATGTAGTTACCAGGTAATCCTTAATCTGTCTCAGAATAGGTTTTATATAGTTTATTCTCTTTTGGTGGTATAACACAGCACAATGACACGAGGCAGACTTTTTTATTATGTAGTAGAGGCCCAGTGCATGGATTCGTGCACCAGTGGGGTCCCTTGGCCTGGCCTGTGGGGATTGGGCCGAAACTGGCTCTCTGACATCCCCTGAGGGGTCCTGGATTGCGAGAGGGCAGTTCTTGGGTGACACCCCGGAATCAGGCTCCCTCCTCTCTGGTTCCGGGTGTGTCACCGAGAATCGCAGCTGCCAAGTCCCCGCAGCTCAGCAGCTCCTGCATTGAGCATCTGCCCCGTGGTGGTCACTGCACATCATAGCTACCTGTCAGATAACTGGATGGTCAGCCAGTCACTTAGGCTTTTATATAGAGAGATAGTTCTACAGGAGAGAAGGCTGCCAGGCAGGGCCACACAGGCACCAGCTGGGGGCAGACTCTCCAGCAAACTGGAGTTGCAGGAGGCGGTTTATGACTGGCAAGAAGGGAGGGATTAGCTAGGTTTCATAGCCTCCCTGTGGATTGGCTAATTAGATTAAATCGTGGGCTCAGGCACGGTGGCATCTCTAGTTGTCTCACCTGGCACTAGGGTGATTAGGGCAGATGCATAGTGGCAGAATATCAGAAGCTGATAACTAACGGAAGTGGTTGAAGAGGAGTCTCAATCAGCTTCAAGAAGGGGAACTTGATCACTCTCTAACTAGGGCCTCAAAATGGTGAGAGGAAGGCTTAGGAGACAGTGAAGTCAGCAAGATAGCAGAGTAGGAGGTCCTAGCCCCCCACCAATAGATGAAAGCAGGCTTTCAGATTCAATGATTACTCTACTATTCTGCCCCTAAAATGTAAAGTTTGAGTAACCAGAAGACTACAGTGCAATGTTCAAATACAGGAAGGTTGAGAAGATATCACCAATCCCTTTGACAAAAGGCTTGCCTGAAACTAAATGGCTAGCTCTAAGAACCTGTAAGTGGCAAAAGCCAAAATAAAAGCCTAGTCTCATTCCATCATTTCATGGTGCCTCTTCTCATCTTAATGTGTAGCTACTAAACATAATATAGTAACAGTAACCAATAGTAGATTTCACTATATATAAAGAATTCAATGTCAAATTAAATTTGAAATAACTCAAAGAAACCCAAGTAAAGTTTTTGGGGTTTTTTGGCCAACTATTTCATCACAAAACAGACCATGTGCTGAACTAAAATAGTCACCATGTTATTTCTAGTTCTACCAGTTAGAACCATAGAACATACATGTATCTAATCAATCTCCTATATGATGGGCCCTCAATTTTTGTAAATAAGTATCATATTGCTGGCAATTTTTTTCTCCTTATAGTAAATGTCCCCTATTTCTTTAATTGCTTTTTATTCTATCACCCCTTTATTTATTCTCTGAATGCATTAAAGCCAATTAATATCCTTCAAGATATCGAGCAGAGTTAAATGTAATATAGTTATGGTCAGACATGAGAGAAAAAAAAAACAGATCTATGTGGGACTCATTCTAGATAACTTATGTACACCAGAAAAACAAATTTATATTTGCCATATAGCAACCACATCACACTAGGGATATGCAAAGCATTTAATTTAACCAAAATTCCAAACCTTTTTTTATATTATTTCTACTCCATAGTTGTAAACAAGAGAGGTATCAAGAATCTAAAATAATTATGAACTTTGAAGGATGACTGATTCTTCATATTTTTAATAGTTGCTATTATCGGTTTATTCTAGGATTTTAATTATGATTTTCTCAAACTGCAAATTTTTAAAGGTTTCATGTCAAACTGAGCAGGTCTTGAATTTTTTAAAAGATTAAATAAATGCTTGCTTATAGTACAGGTAGTTAAAATTATATTGGAATTTGTTAAATCAGACATAAAATTTGCATTATATATATATTTAAAACATATGCATCCATAATTTGCACGCTTATAGTGAGTTTTAAATAATAAAACTAGATTATGTATTGTTAAGTATTTCATTATTGAGAATTGAATTAACGATTTCACATTAAAGTTTTAGGAGAAATCAATGAATGTACAATACCCCTTAAGAAATACTTTTATTACATATTTTTATCATGAATTTGTCATATGCAACTATGCATTATAATTTATCTGAATTTACAATTTATAAGCTATCTGCTCTAAATATCCATTAACATCCATGATATGAATCAAAACTAAATATATAGAAAAGGTGGCTAAATACTACACATTGATAAAATGGATACATTTTTATTATAAATAAATTATTCAGTTTCAGCTTTCTGGCAAAATAAGAGCCTCCTATCATGGGCTATTTTTTTTTTACTTTATTTTTATTGTTGACACTATTACAGTTAAATGCACTATTAAAATCAAATATCCCATGTAATATACTCATTCTGGCATATGGAATTGCTCAAGTTTTTTTCAATTTCATATATATTTCCCTATGAAAATGTTCTAATATAGCCTTCTAGAAACAAAGAAATAGAGCCCTGGCCCAGTGGCTCAGTTGGCAGATCAGTAAGGTTGTGGGTTCAATTCCTGGTCAGGTCACATCCCTAGGTTTTGGGTTGGATTCCCATTAGAGGCTCATGTTGGAGGCAACCTATCAATATTTCTCTCTCACATGCATGTTTCTCTCTCTCTTCCTTTCTCTCTCTCTAAAATCAATAAAAACACATCCTTGGGTAAGGATTAAAAAATAAGAAAAAGGCCCTGACTGGTTTGGCTCAGTGGATAGAGCGTCGGCCTGCGGACCAAAGGGTCCCGGGTTTGATTCCAGTCAAGGGCATGTACCTTGGTTGCCCTTGACACCAGTAGGGGGTGTGCAGGAGGCAGCTGATCAATGTTTCTCACTCATTGATGTTTCTAACTCTCTATCCCTCTCCCCCTTCATCTCTGTAAAAAATCAATGAAATGTATTTTTTAAAAAAATAGAAAAAGAAAAAAAGAAATGGGAAAGTGTTAAGTTAAGTTTGGTTAGTGTCAGAATTTCAGATCAAAAGACAGGTTTCATTTGCCCACTATCTATCAGATTATTTGATGCGATATGAGAGAGAGAAAGAGATTGGAAGACAGAAGAAAAAAAAAAGAGAGAGAGAGAACATATCTTGTGACTGAATGTCTAGATAATGCCTTATTCCTTATTTGAAACTCTGGATATTTTCAAACTCTGGAAATTCAGTTAACATTATCCTTGATATTCTCCTTTTGATTTTAACACTGCTGTCAACCATCTTTTGCCTCCTGTTATGTGTTCTCCACAAATATATCCTCAGCTGTGATCTTTGTTTTTATTTTAACAAATGCTGTATTCTCAAGATTTAAATGATGTGGTGCTGTCAAATCTGTATCTATATCCAATCTGTATATCATATTTCCAACTAGATTTGAACTTGGAGACATTATATATATATCTATATATATATATTCCTAAGTGTGATAGCATATATTAAAATATAGAAAACATATATAATAAAATATACAATAAATATAACATAACATAAAATATATAATAAAATATATTTACTAATATATAATATATTAAGTGTAATACATATATAAATCACTCTTAAAATATTCAAAATAGCCCTAACCTGTTTGGCTCAGTGGATAGAACGTCGGCCTGTGGACTGAAGGGTCCTGGATTCGATTCCAGCCAAGGGCATGTACCTTGGTTGCGGGAACATTTCCAGTGGGGGGCGTGCAGGAGGCAGCTGATTGATGTTTCTCTCTCATCAATGTTTCTAACTCTCTATCCCTCTCCCTTCCTCTCTGTGAAGACTCAATAAAATATATTTTTTTAAAATATTCAAAATAGAATTTTTAATTTCTGCCCTTGAATATGTTCTTTCCTTAGTCTTCCTCTCAGTAAATGACACATTCATTCAAACCATTGAACAAGCCAAAGATCTACTCATTCTCAATTCTGTCTTTCCCTCACATCTAACCCATGAGCAAATCTTGTAAGTTTTCCAAATGTATATATATTCTACATCTGCCTGCTTCTCGCTTTTTCATTGCTTTTTTCCTAGTACTAGTCACTCTAACCTCAAACTTGAAACTACTGAAATAGCTTTCTTTTGTCTACTCCTGCATCTAATTCATTTTCTACATGGCAACCAGAGAGATCATCTTTTCAGGCTTAATCTTTGAAAGGCTGCTCATTACATTTATAATAAAACTCAGAATGTATCCTGTCTGGCAAAGCTCTCAAGAGCAGGCACCTTACACTTCTTGTTTGATATGCCTCTCTATCCCCCACTCAGCATTTATTAGGACCTTGGCTGCCTTCTGTTCCTTGAACACAGGGAAATGTTTACAACCTTAGGGCCCTCTCACAGTCCTTCTGACCTGGTGTATACATCTCTCACATCTTTGCTGACTTGTCATTCACGTCTTATCATTACGTAAGAGAGGTTACCTGTCCACCCAATGTGGAACACAATCTACTCCTGACACTCCATCAAATTAAATTATTTCCTTCTTAGGAATATTCATTATCTGACTATGTCATGCTTATTTTATTTATTAGGTCATTTCTGAGATCACTCCATCCTCTTCTGCATTCACACAAATATACATTAGAACATAAACTTCATAAGAAGCAAGGACTCTGTACTTTTCACTAATGTCTTCCAACTTTATGGGAAAAAAAATCCTTGAACAGATAGTGCATTGACAATAAATATTTGTTGAATGAATGAAAGACTAAATGAATAAATGCCAAAGGCTTTTATTATATCCTGTTTATGGTGATTGGAAAAAATATAATATTTTACTGAGAAAGCCTTTATGAAACAAAATTTAATAAGATATGAAGAGGCAATACGAATAAATTTAAATATTTTACACCAATTTAAATATAGTAGAGCAAATGCATGAAATCGATGACGTTTCAAATATTAAAATAATAGGGAAGAAAGATTATGATAAAGGGTGCAATGCAGAAGGCAATGATTATAAACATCACAGCAGGATTAGATATTGAGAAAAATAAGTTATAAGAGGTTTAGAATATAAATATAAGGTAATTAGAATATCTGTATATTTAAAATAAAAACAGGTAAACTATATGGTTTAAAAAATGGGAAACAAATAATGATTAAATCAGCATAGAACGGGCAAATTAAATGCATCAAAAACAATATTATGGTCCTGAGCCTCCTGGATCTGTGGTTTGGTGTCTGCTTTTTGTTTTAAAAAATTCTTAGCCATTCTTTTTTCAGATGTTTCTTCTGCTCTGTTCTCTTTTATCCTTCTGGTATTCCATCATGTTTATTCTGTACCTTTTGAAATTGTCCCATAATTCTTTGATATTCTCTTCTTGATTTTTGTTTTGCTTTTAATTGTGTTTTTTTTTTTTTGCATTTCAGCTTGAGATATTTCTATTAATATTTCTTCAAGCTCAAAGATTCTTTACTGTTACACTGTTTTTTACTTCTAGTATTTGCTTTTGATTCATTCTCAGGGTTTTCTTGATGAATTCATTTGGTAATTATAATATTTTCATGGATTCTTTGAATTTTTCATTTCATCTGCAAATCATTTTACATCTTTGTTTCTGATTTGGATATTTTTTATTTGGCTAGAACTGTTAAAAATGGGCATCGTTGATTTTTTTCTGTTTGGGGGAAGAAAGCTTTCAGTCTTTCACTACTGAACGTGATGTTAGGTGTGGAATATTCATAAATGTCCTTTTTCACTTTGAGGAAGTTCCCTTCTATTCCCAGTTTGTCAAATGTTTTTAACAGAAAAAGGTTGGATTTTGTTAAATGCTTTTTTGTACCAAATAAGAAGATCGTGGGTTGTTTTTTGTGTGTGTTGTTTGTTTTTTTACCTTCACCATATTAATGTGTGTATTACATTTATTTTCATATGTTGAACCACCCCTGCATTCCTGTGATAGATTCCATTTGGTTATGAAGTATAATTCTTTAATATATAGCTTTATTTCATTTGCAAATATTTTGCTAAAGATTTTTGCTTATGTTCATAAGATTAGTCTGTAGTTTTCTTTTCCTGTAGTATGTTGGCTGGCTTTGTATCAGGACAATGCTGCCCTTAAGAAATGATTGAGAAGTATTCTCTCCTATTGTGTTTTTTGGAATGGTTTGAGAAGGTTTATTATTAACTCTTTAAATGATTGCTAGAATTCACCAGTGAAGCTACCAGGTTCTGGGATTTTCTTTGTTGGAAGAATTCAAAATCTTAAACTCTAAAAAGAACTTTTGAAGCGGGAATTTTGGGGGAACATAGGCAGGCTTAGGGATTTTTTAGAATTGGGGTCCATGGAAAAGTGCAGGGCTGCAGACTGGGAGAAGGTACATTTCCATAACACAAGGAAGCCAGGTGCAGGTATATTTCCATAGGACAAGGGAACTGGAAGTAGCCAAGAAAGGTCTATCTTTACAAAATAAAGAGAAGGAAGCCCTTCATTCAGATAGAAAAGAAGAAAGCCCAGAAGGAATAGAACAATGAGGGAGGAGAGCCTCACTGTCCCATGTGAGGTTTGACCTTTGAGCTCAAGGGTTGCTATAGTGACCAACTCGAAGGGGAATATTGACCAAGCAGCGGGGATATCAGGACACAGGAACTGCAGCCTTTATAAGCTGTAGAGAAAAGGAACTCAATGGGACCCTTTCCCCCTCCCTACGTGGGAGTCTGTACATGTTCTTCAATAAATCTCCACCTTTGCTATACCACTTTCTGTCCGTGGATTCATTCTTTGATTCCGGCGGACAAAGAATCCAGGTTCCAGTACAAAAATTCAGTATCACTTTCAGTACAAATTTTTCTATCTAGATAATTAGGAAAAGTATGATAGCTAATATGTTGAAGTAGATGATTAAGGTAGAACTTGGAAATATTAACAAAATAAGATGCTCATCACTTTTTTCACATTTGTATTTTTTGTGTGAATAAATTCATTCTCGGTGGGGAAAAAAATAGTTTTGGATGCCAAGTAGAATGATAACATTAAAATAATTTATTGCAAATTAAATTAACAAAATAGAAATGATAAAAATAGTACATGCAGAAAGCACCATACACTGGCTGGTGAATAAAAAAAATAGCCAAACATTATTATTTTAATTACCATATATTGATTGTGACATTCTACCACATTATCAAGTATAAATATATTTTAAAAATTAAACCTATATTTGCAGAGTTTTGTGTTAAGACAGGCATAAAAGGCAGCCCCTGTTTACCCATGTTCTGGTTTGCCTTTGTGCTTCCTCACAATGATCAACAGCTCATTGGGGACAGGCTCTCATAAATTTTAATCTCTCTTTGAAGTGTTTCAGGAATGTAGTTCAATAGGAACATTGTCCCTCTTTGTCTCCTATGAACAAAACTAGTTTTTGGTTTGGTTTTGCCTGGAGTTAGTGACCTTTACAATTGAGTGGTTCTGGCATTTTGTCAATTTTAAGGAACAGTTTGTGTGGATACAACAATGGATATTTTGCTATCATTTCATTTCTGTGAGAAATGCAAGTAGCTTGAGAATATTTTAAATATATTTGAAATAAATGTCCTAAACAAAGTAAAATGAAACTAAATCTGAGGACTTACAGATGAATGCATTTATTCACACATACATATGTGAACATACACCCTATCTTCTGGTTTGCCTCTGCTCTTCCTGCAAATAATGAAAATTATATTTTCTAGAATTACTTTTTGAAAGCATAGTAAGTCATTGAGAAGAATTACTTTTAGAAGCTATTGCAATAGTGTTCTGTCCCAAATAGCTTCTATTTCTTATATATTTAAGGCCCGTCACCTATGTCGAGGTGCGGGGGGTTCCCATATAGGTGCTGCTCCCAAGTGGGACATGCACAGGTGGTCTGGACCATCCACTTGAGGCTTGTGCCAATACCTTCTGGTCAGACACTTTCACAGAGACAGCACCGAGATCTGAGCTGAGCCGGAGAGATTACACACAGACAAACAGGTTAGATGCAAGCACACAGGGGGTTTATTTACCAGTTCCTGATGGGTCTCAGGCGCTGGGAAGGATCCACCCGGCGATGCTCGCTGACACACACACAGGGGTAGACAGCGCCTTTGGCTGCTGGCTCCTTCTTAGATCGACAGTTAATTGGGCAGAGTTCGCGCTGGGAACCGAGACGTGAGCACACACAGGTCCTCACGACAGGAGAGCTGTGCGCTGCTGGGTCGATCAGACTGTCTGGTTATATACCCCTCTGCAGACGTGGTCTTCGTTGGTGTGTGTGTTATCAGCGGCTGCCATGTGTGGATCCACCCGGGGTCTGCTAATCTATGGGTGTGTACAGGCTTTGGGCGTTCCCATCAGATAGGTTGTTTACCAGTACTAGTGGGGTTACAAGGGTGCATTCTTGGGTCTCACACAGTATTCCTAGATCTAACATTAGGTACTATAATAATTACTATAACAGTCCACACAGGGTTACATGCTTTAAGTCTTACATTCTAAGGTCCTAACATTAAGTACCATAATGATTGCTATAACAGTTCTCAGATTATCAAAGGGGATCACTATGCTGCTAGGTGTGACAAAAGGAAAATTGCTTTTGTTCTTAAGAAAAACAGGAGAAAAACATTAATTAAAACATTAATTAAACTTAAATAAAAATTAAGTTTTTCTATCAAATTAGCCAGATATTACGTCAAGTATCCAGTGGCTACTATAATGAACCATGCAGTTATAAACCACTGACCATCAATGGGTGCTGTGCTGTGTATACATATTTGAATAAGGATATGGTCCCTAATGGTAACTCCCTTTTGCATTAAGTTTATAATCTAGAAACTGGCCATGGGTTAGAACTTGGTCACAGTTAAATGCAAGGGTGTTCGGGAAATTTAACTTTATTCTGGTGAGCCATTCAGCCATGTGTCCAGATAAAGATGGATGTTTCTATTACAAATAAAAATAGAGTGAATATTAAAGGACAATTAGCAATTTCTGCCACAGCATACCCCTTGAGTCACCAAAATGTCCATGTATACCAGCGGTTCTCAACCTATGGGTCGCGACCCCTTTGGCGGTCGAAAGACCCTTTCACAGGGGTCGCCTAAGACCATCCTGCATATCAGATATTTACATTACGATTCATAACAGTAGCAACATTACAGTTATGAAGTAGCAACGAAAATAATTTTATGGTTGGGTCACAACGTGAGGAACTGTATTTAAAGGGCCAGAAGGTTGAGAACCACTGAATACCATCTCCCATACAGAGCTACATCTTGTTACTGTGTTTAGCTCAAAGTTAAAAGTTTAAGGGTCTTAGGGCACCATGCAGTCCTTTCAAAGGGCCCAGATGTGGCTCTTCATAGGCCATCCGCCTACAAACTAAACCTGTACCTTAAAAAGCAACTTCCCATACATCCTATTCTGTGGAGACTCAAGGACTAAGCCAGAGCCAAGCAATAAGTGCTAAGGAGCAAGAAGGGAAGACTGAAGTGTGTTTCTGCTTTCCAAGCTCAAAATGTCATTGCTGTTTTTGTCACTTCTGTTCTATTTGTCCTTGACATTTCATGCCTTTTAAAAATCTCTTTATTTACAATTTTGCGGAGTTTCAGGAAAGAGTAGAAGTAATCACCTGTGTCCAATCCTACATGTTGAAACCAGTTTGTATTACATTCAGAGAAATTACTTATGGAAAGAAAATAAACCCACAAGAAGATAAATATTACCTGACGATCGAATTTTACATTGACCATTATTTTCCAACTCTTTCTCTGTCAAATTGAACTACAAAATATAGGCATGTACAAGAATAAACTTAAACAGAGGATCAAAACAATACCCCATTCAAAAACAGATGAGGAATCCAATGTATCTAAAAGAAGCCATGCAGTATCTGTTCTGATATCCTCTTTCTGGCAAAACTGAGGAGGAAACTGGTCTTGCAAGGTCTGTTTGTTCAGGCCATAAAAACTGAACAATGCACTGCTGGAGGGGGGGGGCTGGGAAGGTCGTTATCGCTGGCCCCAGGACAGATCATCGGATATGACCTGGGAACCCCAACCCCTGGGGGCCTTCCTGTAAGCCCACAAAGGGGTGGAATCATATCTGCAATACAAAGACCCCAGAAGATTATAAAAAGCAAAGCCTCTGTATGTTACTTCACTCTGATTGGGAAATTACTCCTGGAGTCCACTAGTCACTAGTGTTAATAAATGGGTCCCTCCCTTTCTCTAGGAAGGGTGCTTGGCATTTCTTTGCTCTTCTGTAACAAAACTAGAAACAAAGTCACTTATAGCAGAGCTTAGTAATTTGCATATTGAATAATCAAAAATATTACTGAGGAAAGCAGTAGAATTATATTAAAATTTTATTTCTCTAAACTAGTAATTAATACATGAGAAAATAAATTATCAGGAATGGAAGGAAGTGCATGAAAGTAAATGTGACTTCTTGTAAACTTTAGACAACTGCTGGAAGCTAATTCCAGCAGGGCATAATAAAATGCAAAAAGTTCATCAAAAGGTTGATGAATCTTGAAGCTTCAGCAGGGCTGAACATCTGCATATATTATTGCCTGCTGCCTGACAGCCAAAGGCAGTTCCCCAAACCTGACAATGCCTACTGTATACCAAACCTTACCTTTGATATGTATATCTGCTTTGCTTTAGGGCAATTTGTGTTAATAAAAAGTTAGGGGTCCAGAAATTCAGAGAACTTGGTTACTGAAGCTAGGGCTCCTCTGGCTCCCCAAAATGCCTTCCAGATTTATATTTCATGTCTAGTCTCTTTATTAATTTACTCACAGCCCTTCTCCAGATTCCTGAACCCTTCTAGATTCAGGGAAAGACCCCCGGCAGACAACCCACACATTAAGAAACATAAAATGGATTTTTAAAAAAATATATTTTATTGATTTTTTACAGAGAGAAAGGGAGAGGGATAGAGAGTTAGAAACATCAATGAGAAACATCGATCAGCTGCCTCCTGCACACCCCCTACTGGGGATGTGCCCACAACCAAGGTACATGCCCTTGATCGGAATCAAACCTGGGACCATTCAGTCTGCAGGCTGACGCTCTATCCACTGGGCAAAACTGGTTAGGGCTAAAAATGGATTTTTTAGAGACATAGAAGCATGGAACACACTATCATATCTCAGAGGGGAGGCAGGGGTGGGAGGGTGGGTGGGAAGAGATTAACCAAAGAACTTATATGCATAACCCATGCACACAGACAATAGTGTGGTGAAGGTTTGGGGTGGGGGGTAAGGGAGTAGCTAGAAGGGGTTAATGGGGGGTGGAAAGACGATCTCTATAATACTTTCAACAACAAAACAATTTTTAAATGTGTTTTTTGAAGGGTATGCAAGAAATACTTCAGTGATATAAATGATATTTATTGGACAGATTGAAATTTTTTAAACTGATTTGAGAAAGAGGGAGAGAGAGAGAGAGAGAGAGAGAGAGAGAGAGAGAGAGAGAGAGAAAGAGAAAGAGAGATGCTGATTTGTTATTCCACTTAGTTGTGCATTTGTGCATTCTTTGGTTGCGCTGACTGGAGATTGAGACCAAAACTTGGTGCATTGGGATGATGCTCTAACCAACTGAACTACCTGACCAGGGCCATATGTTTTGTCCTAAGTGATCATTTCCAAGTATAATACTTTCTTTAAAAACATTTTTGTAATTTTATTGGAACAAAATAATTTTGTTTGGATTCTTAGGCTTCTTTTGTGTTGAGAAAAAATTGAAGTGAGCAGTTTGTTTTTCACGTCAAAACTCGTGAGCTTAGATGAAGCACTGCTGTTTGCAATACAGGGAACATCTATTCTGGTACAGCCTTCTCATGGGTCAGCTGGTTGTCCGTCAGATTATCCCTTTGACCTTACCCGGAGCCTCAACAGAATCAGCAGTAACTTTGTTCTGCAAAGGGAACTGCGAGCCAAATAAAAGTCGGTTTCCAAATCCACTTGTTCAGCACAGATACAATTTATGTTTTTTCCTTTTGCTTAGCAAGCTGTTGTGCTACAAATTTCATCTTCAGAATTTTGGTGGTAATGAAACATTGCTGGAATTTAGGATGAGCCAAGCATGTATAAAAATGAGAAAACAGAAACTTATCTTTCTTGGCCCACTGAGGCACTTTCTTTTTAAATCTAGTTAAAATATGTATGACTTTCCTGAGCTTTTTGGCATGATTCATCATTAATAACTATCAGTAAAGATTTTATTTTCAATTAGTAAACATTGAACTGCCAAGGATCTAGACATTATGATATCTCTTTGACATTTTAGAAGATTTTACAAAACAAGAATGTATAACTGTCTATATTTATATTACACTACATTAAATTGTAGGCTTATACCCGTATACCCATATGGTAAAAGATGGATTTTTAGATCATTACATCAGGCAAATAGTAGATGCTCAGTAAGTGTTCTTTTATTTTTATTGCTCTTTTAGTTTTCCAGTCAAGCTAGATACAAGGTATCTTATAAGGAAATATGAACTATTTCCAGTATAATATCAATATTCCTAGATTTTAAAGGATATAGAGAAATATTTCCTGAATGAAAATAACATCACAAAGAATAAATTGCTTCCTATTGTTGCAATTCATCAATCAATATATTAACTTCAAAGAAAAAGGATGGGGAAAAATCATAGTCAATAACACAAAACTACAAAAACCTTCTAGAGAAAACTATGTAAAGAAACTCTAAATTGTTAAATTTGTTGATTTGGTTATTTCAAAAGACACTAATTATTCTTATTACAATAAGAACTTTAACCAAAAGTTTAATCTATTACCTAGAAAATACATAAAAGCAATGATTTACATATTTTAAAACATTCTCCTAAATACTTTGTAATTTTACATAGATATAAAGCTCTTTCTCTTTTAAAGAATAAAAACAAAACAATAAAAACAAAGTTCTAAGGGAAATGTGTACATTAAATTTGAACACTAACACTGGATGATAAACATACAGGACTTATTTCTTCAAGGGCAGGTTTCACAGAAAGATTTTGCAAGTTCATAACGCTCTGTAAGCTTCTTAAGCTTTTAGAAGTTCTGAGGCAGTGTTTTCAGCAAAATGTTTGCTCAAAGAGAATTAATGCCACTGGCTTTTATATAATGCCCTGCCTGTTCAAAAGACCATGGAATAGCTCTCTGTATAATCTGTCAAAATATGATGAAATACTTTATATTCCACCAAGTCAAGAGTCACATTGGCCCTTCTCTATTATGTTCACAGCATGACAAAAATACATAACAGCCAGAAGAGAAGCAAGGATGTGGGGAAAGGAAGCATGCATATACTGGTAGTTAGAGTGTATATTCATAAAGCTCTTGAAAGGCACTTTTGCAGTACCTAACCGATTTTAAAACTGCACATTTGAGAGGGAAATTCCTCATCTGGAAATCTAACCAACAGAAAGACAAGTTCACAAAGGCTCTGAAAGAACATTCATTATAGATCTGTTTGTAATTGCTGCAAATAACCAAACTGTTGTTCGAGAGATGGATAATTACATGATATATGGTACATCTACATTGTGTGATGCTATGGATCCATTAAGAAAAATTAGGTGGGCCTATATGCGCAGACATGGAAACATCACCAAAACTTAGTTATTGAAATACAAAAGTTGCCAAAAAGTGAATATACCATAATCTCATGTAGGTGAAAAAAAGGGTACATAAGTTTTCTGTTTACATGTAAATGTACATAAATGCAAAGCAAAACAATATACACCAAACTCTTAAAGAGTGATAATCACTAAGGAGGAAAGCAGGCCTGTGGAGAGAAAACTTGCACAATTTACTCTTTATATTGAAGCATCCATCTTATATAAAAACTGCTGTTTGAAATTTTAACCCTGCTATTTTGGCTTCTGGAAACACTTGCTTGCTTAAATAATAAGGAAAATAAGATTACTCCCATTTCAGAGAGGCCATTAAACCTTCCCCAGACGAAGTTATCAGTGCTGGCACCAGGCCAAGCCTTTGGTTGAGGTCTCAAAGCCCCAGCACATAGGGGCTCTTTAAGAACTTGCAAAGGGGACCGGAAAACCCAATATTTGGGAGAAAAAGAGGGTAAAAAGGCATAAATACAGGAAACTTCCTGTGTGACTTTGCCCAGAATTCTAGAGATATTTTTCTCTGGGCCCGTGCGTAATAATAATAATAAATGTAACTCCATCTCTCTAAGCGTTGCTTGGTTCTTCTCCGGTCTTTTGTAACAATATGTGTGCACTTTAAATCTTTTATAGTGAGAATAGATGCATATATTACTTGCATAATAAGCAGGGACTATAAATCAAAGCCTAATACAAATAATATTTGAATTTTCCCTAGTTTTTATAGTATTGCCATAAGCACTTATAAGAAGAAACTACCACGTATTGTCAGGGGTGTCGTAGACACACAACTGGGCACTACATATGTTTTATTTATAAAACCAACAATAGGCTGGATCTCTACTAGCTAATTCCCACTGAATAATTGAAAATAACTTATTTTCTCTAGGTATTTCTGCCTTTCTGCCTGCTACTTATTCATTCAATTGAAACTAAGAACAGCCAAGATTATATGTGTGTGGCATGTGTATAATATCTTATTAATATATATATATATTCAACTCCTAAATGTTATATATACATGACATGTTGACAGATTTAATGCCTATATATTGAAGCATCATACCTATCTTCCAAGGTAGGTGTTATAATCACCTTCACTTCTCCCTTTAAACTAGTAATAATATACTCGTCAGCAGTCAGAATATATATTTTTTAGTATATTTAATACAGATCATTTAGGAAAACATTCATGCTAAAAGGATTTCCTAAAACTGGTTATTTTTCTTTTCCTTACAAACCTCTTTGAACACGCACAGTGTAAATAATGTAGTTGTCACCTCCTGACAGATGTATTACACTCCTGACCACCTCTTTTCAGTATCTAAAACCCTGGAACATTTTCTTCCTGTTATGATCTAATTGGACAGCTTGAACCCAGTCATTACATACACAGTAATAATGGAAAAACAATATTCTTGTTCCGTCCACACTACTTTACCTTCAAACTAAAATCAGTGGTGTTGTGTGAGGCATCTTGGAATGAAATTAATTTGAATTCTACTTGAAGATGCACCCTGCCTTTGGCTTATTTATAACAATATTCTGTTCAGCTCCAGTTTTATCACTAATGTCTTTATAAGATACTTAAAGAGAAATGGAAAGGCAAATTTACCAATAAGAAGCAACAAAAGCATGCTCATGGTAAAGAGGTTGCTTAGGTTTACACCCACTTTGCTCTTCTATCATAAAATGCTCTATTTAATCCATAACCTAAGAAAAGCCTTTAAACAGTACCATTTCGTGCTCATACAGAAGACAGTTCTAACTTACAATAATTTGAATGAGATGTTCTGCACACTAAGCTGAATACCTACTAGCTAATTCCCACTGGAGAAGTGAAAATAGCTTGTTTTCTCTAGGTAATTCTGCCTGCTAATTATCCATTCAATTCAAATTAAGAGCAGTCAAGACCTATATAAAAAGAGGTCACTCAAAGTAACTTGCTTCTCTCAAGTGGTACTAAAAACTTCTCTTCCTCAACATATAAGATTAGAGTTTTCTTCATACACACATTTGGTTAGAGTCAACAGATAATTATAGGACACATGAGCAAATCACATTTTGATAAAATGTAATATTCACTACAATATGGTCAAATTAAAAATTTAACAATTCAAAGGTAATTGTTACTAGCAACTGCCTCAACCATGCATTGAATGTTTATATTATAGCATGTGCCAGTGTTTCTTGCATCTTTATTTTGTTTCTTTTCCATAATTAGCAAAGAAATGTTTTTAAGTCAAGTATTTAGCAAAGCTCCAGACAGATTTAAACCATATGTGCCTTCTGCCATTTGAAGCAATATTCAAGAGCTTAATGACAGGGCTAAAATCTGACAGTTAATCCTGTGACTCTGGACCATTTTCATTTTTCCTTTGTGTTTTCTTTCTCATCTGTGACTTTATAGAGTAGGGATTGATGTCATCTAAGATTGAATTTAATTCTAAAGAAATATATATATATTAGAGGCCTGTCATCTAAGATTGCATTTAACTCTAAATATATATATGAATTCGTGCACCAGTGGGGTCCCTCGGCCTGGCCTGTGGGATAGGGCTGAAACCAGCTCTCTGACACCCCCCGAGGGGTCCCAGATTGCGAGAGGGCACAGGCCAGGCCGAGAGACCCCACCAGTGCATGATCGGGACTGGGGGGGGGGACCCAGGAGGTTGGCCAGGCAGGGAGGGACCATGGGAGGGCTCCAGGGCGTGCCCGGTACATCTTGCTCAGTTCTGATCGGCCAGACCCCAGCAGCAAGCTAACCTACCAGTCAGAGCATCTGCCCCCTGGTGGTCAGTACACATCATAGCGAGCAGTTGAGCAGCCTTAGCATATCATTAGCATATTCCTCTTTGATTGGTTGAATGAATGACAGGACACTTAGCATATTAGGCTTTTATTATATAGGATATTTTTATTTTCTTTCCTTTTGATATCCTTTCAGACTTCCACAGAGCAGATGACATTAAAATGATTAAAACATGTTCAATATTTAAGGATTATTTGTTAAAGTCAAGTGGTTGTGCATACTATGTATGTGATAATCCAGTCATTTACAGGGTTTAAAAAGAATCCGAATTACGTGTCCAATTATTATCATCCCCTATTTTGCAAATATTAGAAACATCACAATCACCAATTAATATGACAATTAATGCTGTTATGACTACTTAAGGTTAGAAAATATCCTATATCAGTGATGGTGAACCTTTTGAGCTCAGCGTGTCAGCATTTTGAAAACCCTAACTTAACTCTGGTGCCATGTCACATATAGAAATTTTTTGATATTTGCAACCATAGTAAAACAAAAATTTATATTTTTGATATTTATTTTATATATTTAAATTCCATTTAACAAAGAAAAATCAACCAAAAAAATGAGTTCATGTGTCACCTCTGACACGCGTGTCATAGGTTCGCCATCACTGTCCTATATACTCTTATTCTTCATAGCACTTAATGGTAATTTATTAATTGTATGCTCTGAATAATGAAACCAAGAAACATTTCTATAAATATTTTTATTATAAATGTCTGTAAAACAATGACCATCCCTTTAAATTTTGTAACATAAAAACTACTTGTCTTCCCTGTGAGTAATTGGGATGAGCCCATGAAATGAAAGAGGAATAGAAAACAGCTCTCAACAGAAAACAAAAAGTATATCTGATGAGGACAACCTTACCCTTTCCCTCAGCTTGACCACATTGTAGGCGGACTTCTTGCTGTCTCTAGGCCCTTGACCTTCCTCTCTTTCCTTAGAGCATTTCCTTTAGAGAACATGTCAATGAACACTTTTTCTCTGCCCCTCTGAAATTTCTGTAAACCTCCCCAAGCTTCTTGCCAGTCTTACAACCCGGAAATGTTTTTCTCAAGGACTGAGAGGCATCCATCTCTTGAAATGTAAACATGGAGAAAGATAGCACCCCTACCTCTCCCCGTTTGGATGGGAAGGCAGGAGCCTAACTTCTGTGGGCATCCAAGTTATAAAACTACCTCCTGGCATGAAGATAAAATAAATTTTACGTTTCTTCCGAGCAAAGCCAATCCTCAAACAAGATGGCTTAGAATTCTTCCTCTCTAGCTCTTAACTCCCAGCCTTTGTTAAAGTGAAGCTGAGTTCAGTCATTTGTTCCTAATGATACAGTCCTAAGAAAGTCTTCCTGGCCTGTTTAACTTTGGTGCAGTTTTTGCTTTGACACATGAGTAACGAAAAGGTATATAGAATTTGGGACTTACAAAAACTACTCCAAAAAGAACCACACAAAACCGTAATCATGACACTTAGAATGCATTGTAACCTATTTAAATATTATCCTTATAACAAATATTTTAAGTAATTTTGAATTAGCTTCTGTTGAAGACAAATTTCAAATTGTGGTGAAATTATTTTTCTTTATATTGAAGTCTCAGGCATCAAAATCACCACTATACAAGCTTATATTCTGTTGATTTAGAATCCACAGTAAATGGTTTCTTGCTTGTAAGAGCTTGTATTTAATAGAAAGAACAAATATTGATTTAGAGAGAATTACTAAAAGCCCATATGAAAAAATTGAGACAAGCTTGAAGGTGAAGCTGAATGTTGCTTACATACAAGCTCAGCGCATTATATGTGTAACAAAGAATAGCAGATTATGTCCATAAAACAATGAACGAGCACTGATAGAAAATTCATAATGCACTGATCTTAAATAGAGTTCAATAAATGTAATGCTTTTCAGCTTCACCCCAGATTGTTTGCTCTTTAAACAATGGTTAGAGTTATCTTTTCACAAATAAAGATGAAAGAAGCTACCATGCAAAGAGAAGAGATTGAAAGAGCAGAGAAACAGACAATAGCTACTTCAGTTGGGAAATGATGTGATTGCAGTGCCCTTAAATCTTAGCGAGGAGACAAATGAGAATGAAGAATAAAAGAAGCCGTGGATTTCTTTTTACATTTGTTTTTAAAATCTCTCAGTTTCACCTTCATGTATTTCAGAGAAATGGAGGGCATCTTTTTATCTTTTAGCTTCTCAGATGTCATTAAAATTTTTTTAGAGTGAGAGAGAAACAGAGACACAGAGACAAAGGGATTTTTTGCTTTTTTACACATTAAGTTACTTAACCAAATATACTTATTATTAGATAAAAGCATATTTTTCTATTTCTACACAACATCAAAAATTAGCAATGTAACCTATTATGATATATAGGGAGCCAATGATCACCCAACATCAATATATATTTTCTCTCTCCAAATTAATTGAGTCAAATGGTTGTTTAGGTATCACATAAATTTAACCTGAGATAAAGGTTCATTAAAACAATTAAGAAACTTGTTCCCTATTCATTATGTGTCACTCTTTAACTTTTGAATTGATATTGTCTACTTGAAAACTGGAGCAGAAATCAATAGAGCAGAAACAGTGGTCATGCTAACTAGATAAATAAAATAATTTATTAAAAAAAACTGTCTCTCGCACTAAGAAAAATTACAAATAATGTGTTCCTGTTTTAACAATTCTATATGCCGCTTTTATTGTTATTTAGCATTGAGCAGATTGTGTTTGGATAAATACTTTAGCCAAATGAGTTATCAATAGAATTTCCTCCCAAAGCAATTGGTCTATGGGAATCTGTAGAATTGGGATTTAAAACAACAACAACAGCAGCAACCAAACAAACCTGGAAAATTAATTTGTCAAAGGTTATGCTTACAATGTTGTGTGTGTATCTCATATAGTTTTATATTTGAGTCAATCTAATAAATAAAAAAATCATAGAATCTCAACACTTAAAGATAATTTGAGTCCTTTTAGAGATAATTTGAGTCCTTTTGGCCAACAACCTAAAGATACTCTGTGGCACTGATGATTTCCCTGCCTTGGTTCACTTCCTAGGCACTTAATATTGACCCAATAGTCTCACTATCTGAGAAAACCAGTGATGCTTAAAGACCTCCTTTTTATGCTGCTTCTTAAACTATCTGATTGCCATTTGTACTTACAAAATAATCAGTTGTTCTTAGAAGAAGTGTGATCCAAGACTCCTGGATCCCTGAGAGAAGTCTCTGATATCAAAACTATTTTCATAATAATACTGAAATATTTCCTCCCTTTGTACCAATGGTGCAGAGACAATGGTAGACAATACTGCTAACACCTAAACATAAATCAAGACAGTGGCACCAAACTTATTAGTAGTCATTGAATTATTCTTGTCCTACATTCTCTGTTTACAAAATAAAAACCACTTTTGCTTAAAAATAATCTTATTGAAGAAAGAAGACTGATTAATGTTGTCATATCTTCACTCTTGTGTACATGTCTTTTTAATATTCTGTGTCAAGAAGTGGGAAATATGCATAGAAAACTTCTGAAGCACTTTTGAACTAGCCACTTGACTCACAACCATTCGTACTAGGAAAAAAACAATCGATGGAAGCAAGATGGTTATTCAGAATTGGTTATTTGCTAGGAATTTTCTCCAAAAATGGATGAAGTGGCCTGTTAATACTGTGATAGTACTTATTGCCAATGCTAAAATATTAGCTCTCAAATGAAAATTAAAAACGTGTGTTTGGTACCATGGACTTGTTATTCTCTCAATATTAAAGGTTTTTTTCCGAAGAGACCAATTTAGGATAACACAGTGAGCAGTTATTTCCCAAATAACCAGAGATGATGCAAAATTATACATGAGGAAAAGATTCATTCAAAGTGCAGTGAATCCTAATGTAACATTACATGAAAATTTCATTGATATGCAATCAGATCTCACATTGTAACTAACTTTTAAGAAACTACTCCCTGTTGATTTTTGGTTAGGATCAAAAACTGACTATCCAAAATTATCTACAGAAACTATTAAAATACTCCTTTCATTTTCCTACTTCGTATCCCTGTGAAACTAGATTTGCTTCATACATGTCAACAAAAACATGACAAAAGCTTGAATTCAGAAACAGATATAAAAATCCAGCTATTGCCCCGCTGGAGTGGTTCAGTTGGTTGAACACCGAACTGTGCATCGAAACGTTGCCAGTCCAGTCCAATTCCTCCTGGTCAGGTCGCAGGTTGAATTCCGAGTTGGGGCACATACAGAAGGCAACCAGTTGATATTTCTCTCTCATCTCTCCCTCTCTCTCTCCCTCTCTCTCTCTCTCTCTCTCTCTGCATGTCTTCAGGTGATCATTAAATAAATTAATAAATATCCAGTGATCTTCTATTAAGGCAGACTTTAAAGAGATTTGAAAAGTGTAAAACAATGCCATTATTTCACGTTTTTGTTTTGGAAAATATATTTATCACAAAATATGTTATTTATGTTAACACATATAGACTTGTTGTTATTTTTAAAAGAATTAATAAATAAATAGTTTAAATTTTCTGTTTTAATTTCCAATGTGGTAAATATTGATTGGCATAACCTACATAAATTAAAGCCCTTTGAGGTCCTTGGTAATTTTTAAGAGTGAGTAGAGGTTCTG
This sequence comes from Myotis lucifugus, assembly GCF_000147115.1. NCBI lineage: Eukaryota > Metazoa > Chordata > Mammalia > Chiroptera > Vespertilionidae > Myotis > Myotis lucifugus. The sequence goes on from NW_005871167.1 coordinate 143,548, forward strand.
GGACCAAAATGTTTGAGCACAATTGATCTAAGCTTGTTCATGTCTCCATGTTTATCTCTTTTTATATTTATTTTATTTTTTTAATTAATTGTATTGGGATGACATTGGTTAATAAGATTATATGGATTTCAAATGTACATTTCTATGATACCTGATCTGTATATTGCAATGTGTGCCCACCAACCAAAGTCAATATTTGGTTAATTTCCTGTGTAGCCTCTCACTATATCATTATATATTTTCCTTCAATGTCATTATTTTCAATAAATATGTTCTGCTGTTAAATAGAAGTACTTGCAGACCAATGTAATTTAGAATATATACACTATGTTTCTTGGAATTGGTAAAATATCATGTAGCTTCAAGACTGACCAGAAAAATCAAAATTATTGTATTTTTGGAGAAGTGTTCCTGAGCTGATATTTAGAAAAGTTTATTTAGACACATACTCAGTTTTCTTGTCCTTTGAGTCATCTAATATTACAAATAAAATTGTACAACACCTCATCAATTTATTTTATTCTAATTCTAAGGAACAGTTCTTGAGTAAATGAGTGTAAAATTCACTGGGTGTAAATTATGCTAGAAAATGATGAATTTGAATGTTTAATATAGCTACTCTAAAAGGAATAAAGTTGCCAGCTCTAAATAAAATAGCTACCTATTTGATATCCCTAGTGTTAGGTCGGAGAGAGCGCAGGATCAGATACATACAGACATGGGATGAGACAATGGACTCCCCCTGGAATTTCTCACAGACCTGAGATTTCTCACAGGTCAACGTGCCAGACACAGATACCTGCTTCTCCTCCCTGAATCCACATACTCCCCTGCAGCTGAAGCCTCCTCAACTGAATACCTCAGCTCATGTCCCCGCCCCTCACCCAACCGCAGTATAAAAAAAGCGCCCCCCTCCATGTTGGTGTGAATCCACGTGCCCTGTCTTTGGGGGTACGTGGGTCTCCCGGGGACGCAGAATAAACTTTCCTTTCCTTTCTTTTCTGATTCACTGGACTCTATTTCTTGCACCGCCTCCTGAGCCACCTAACCTAACACCTAGATTCAGTCTTCTTTGATGATCCAAACATTATTTAACATTTCCAATTGAAAATTATCAATACCTATAGGCAGATGTACATTTTTTTCACACTCCCTGGTATCAATTCATTTTTCAATAGCATCTATAATTTTTCAGCATCACCATGATCTGGAGATGAAATGGATGAAATTCAGTTACATAAAAGTGAAAGGAGTTTTTAGGGGTAAAACAGGCAGGTTTAGGAAGTTTTAGGAATTAAGGGGTCCATGGGGGAGGAAGGCATAGTTGGTTGGGGGCTTGGAGCTGCCAAAAGGCATACATTCACAGAAAACAAAAGGAGCCACAGGATAAGGGGAGAGGAAGACATCCATTCACAGAAGACAGGGAAAAGCCACAGGGAATGGGGAGAAAGAGGAAACCAACTTTCACAGAGGATATAGAAATGCTGACGAATGGGAGAAAGAGGAAAACAGATTTTCACAGGAGAGAGAATTCTACCAGTGAAGGGGGAGGGACAGAAGAGGGCACCACATGAGTTTTGAAGCTTTGAAGCTGATATTCTACCAATTGGAACGCAGCACCAAGAAACAAAGAACTGAAGTCTTAATAAACCTTAGGAAAAAGGAGCTTAGTGGGCTACCCCCTTTGGAGAGCCCCCCCCCCATGTGGGAGTCTGTACTTGTTTCCAATAAATTTCCATCTTTCCATATACCACCTTTTGTCTGTGGCTTCATTCTTCAAATCCACCTGGATAAGAACCTGGGAAAGAAATCACCCTTGAATCCTGCTCAGGAAAAACCACCCGACTCAAAAGTAACTAAATCTAAAGACAAATTTAGTGGCCAAAAAAAATTGTGGTGTAGATAAAGAGACTACACTAAAATGCAGATATGTTCTGGAGTGAAGAAATTGGAATTCTGTATAGAGCTGAGTCAGTGAATCACTTGGACCAAAATCAGATTGACTGAAATGTGTTAAGTAAATATTCCTGTGGGACACCATTCAATTCCACATTTGCATGTGGACACTTATAGCATAATGCGACTTTAAAAGTGACCTAGACAATCTCCCTTTAGTTCTCTTATTTTTTATTGCAATCGCTCTTAAAATTTAAATAAAAGAGAGAATGTAAGACATGGAAGGCAGAAAATTCAATAAAGTATTTAAATAATTGGTTGCCTTTGTGGAAAACACTCAAGCCCACTGCAGAACTATGAAAAATACATAGAATACACCTCAGAATAGGTCCTTCTATCCAATAATTGGTTACCTCTATCCAAAGGACAAAGAGGCTGGCTGAACTATACACCAAATTTTGTTCTTTATTTGTTTAGGAATGGCCCAGAGGGCTTTACCTACCCTGAAATCTCAGGTTACCACAGCACAATAAGCAACCTCCTAATCTAAAGAGAAAGCCCTGAGGCAGCAAAGTAAAGAGACTGCACTACATATATATTTGATATGGCTTTCAGGTCAGGGGAATTCAGATGTGCTGGGTTCAGGTGGGCCAAGGAATTTAGCCTGGTCCTCCAGGCATAGACCATCAGTTGTATCATTTAAATCAACTTGTGTCCTCTTTTAAGCTCACTCTGTTGCTGACTCTTCTAGGTGTATTGTTTGCAATCTCTAAAAATAAGATTTGCTTATAGTAAAGTTGAGGGAAAAAGTTAAGGTTCCCATTTGCAGCAAGTGCACAGGTCATAATTAATATTCATCCTCTTCATCTACTCATTCTGGATTCCCTTTACTCTTGGCCAACACTTCAAGTGGTGTAAGTTGTTTATCTAGTAGGTTCACCAGACTTTGATTCCTGTAGCATCTGCATCCTTGGTGCTCTTTGCCTTGTCAGGTTAAGTTGCAGCAATTGGACATGCACTAATGTCACTAGCATGAAAGTTCTAAAAGATTCCCAGAAATGAGTTTCAAACATACTCATTTCTGCCCCCATTATGTAGCACTAACAAAAGCATCTCATGAAAAGTAGAGTTGATTATCTCCATTAGTAAATCCCTTCGTCACCTAGTCATCCACTGGCATGGAGACATCGAAGTGACCAGGCAACAGAAATATTTTTATGTTCGGTGCACCTTTTACAATGTACCCTGATAAAAGCATACCATCTGGTGACCAGAACCTCCAATTCAGGAGTTCCTGGGGTTGCATGGGACAAAGCTCAAATTCTGCAAAGTCACTGACAGAGGAACTAATCCTACTTCTACTCCTTGGTTTTGGAAGTAGGAGGAGTTCCTCTGTCCGTGACTTTTCTATTTATGCTGGCTATTGGGCAAGTGTGCCGTATATATGTTTTGGTCCCAATCTATTTCTGCTTCCTGGAAAACCACAACCCAGCACTGTAGGGTGTCATCCCCAGACTAATTCCTTATTCCAAAATGGTTTATACGGGATCTTAGGTCAGTGAATCTGAAAACAATCACATAGTTATTCTGAACTAAGTAATGTAGGCAGGAGGCAAACCCATATCCAGAGTAGATGAATATCTCAATAATGTCAAAACGTTGTCCCCTCCACAGTGAAAGGTTAAGATATAATTACTGGGATTTTACGTGCCTGGCTAGATCCTTGAGAGATGTTACATTATCTGGGTCTCAGCATTTGTCTTGCTTCTTATGGTTCAGGAATTTAGTAGCTATATTAACCTTGGTGAGAGGAAGCCCATTCTGTGATGGCTGTGTTTAGCTTCCACCCATGATTCCATAGCTGCTCCAGAAAGTGCAACATTTAAACTTCTCTTAACACTTAAAAAAAATCACAAAAAGAATAAAGATAAAAATGAAAATATTCCTTCCAAATGTTAACCTTTTAATTTTAGCAATTAAAATATATATGAATAAAAATGACTATAAATAAAAGGCAGTGGAATGGGATTTACTCAAGACTTATTTGACCTTTCAGTTGAAAAGATAATTTCTGAAAGAAGGTATATTTTCATCTACTTTCTAAATACTTTAAATTAAATTACTTATTTTACCTTAGCCAAACTTTGCAAGAAAAACTGAAAATCTTTACTCAAGAAAAAATTTAAATTCATGTGTATTTGTAAAAATTCAATTGCAAACTAAAATCAGAATTATTCTTTATAAAGTAACGGAAATTGGAGTTTTTTAGAATGTCAAATCTAAATGTTTCATTACAAACCAAGGCTGTATTTACACATATCAGATATTCTATAATATTTTAAGTACAAGTTTTAAAAAATGCTGATTATGCCTGGCTGGCATGGCTCAGTGGTTGAGCATCGATGTATGAACCAGAAGGTCACAGTTTGATTCCTTGTCAGGGCACATGCTTGAGTTGCAAGCTCTATCCCCAGTGGGGGGCATGCAGAAGGCAGCTGATCAATGATTCTCTCTCATCATTGATGTTTCTATCTCTCTCTCCCTCTCCCTTCCTCTCTGAAATCAATAAAAAAATATATTTTTAAAAATGCTGATTATGAACCAGTTTTATATTCTGGAGGAGTGATGGAGGAGTGATTTATTATGTAGATAATTTAAAAATATTTATCACAAAATATTGGAAGCTTGTCAAGGATACTACCCATGTATTTTCACCACTCTGTCTTGAAAATGTGAAGTAAAATGATGATATAGAAATGAGGAGTTACTATCATCAATAGACTATAAAAATACATATTGGAATTAAATGCATGGATACTAGATGAAGATGCAGAAAAGTGTACAATTTATTCATTAAAAGCCTCTACTTTTTGTTCTTTTTAAAAAATATGTATTTTTTGATTTCAGAGAGAGGAAGGGAGAGGAAGAGAGAGATTTAAACATCAATGATGAGAATCATTGATTGAATGCCTCTTGCACGCCCCTTACTGGGGATTGAGCCTGCAACCCAAGCATGTGCCCTTGACCGGAATTGAACCTGGGCCTCTTGAGTCCGCAGGCTTATGCTCTGTCTATTGAGAAAACTGGATAGGTCTACTTTTTGTTCTAATTAATTTTTAAGACTTTATTTTAGAGCACTTTTAGGTTTACAATAACATTAAGAGGGAAGTACAAAGATTTCCCAAGTATCCCCTGCCTTCAAACATGCATAGCGTCCCAACAAATGACCAGAATGGTACATTTTTTTACCAAGGATGAACCTACATTGACACATCATAAAGACCCAAAGCCCGTTGTTTACCTTAGAATTCACTCTTGATATACATTCTGAGTTTGGACAAATGAATAATTATATATATACTAGAGGCCCAGTGCATGAAATTCATGCACGGGAGGCGGGGTCCCCTCAGCCCAGCCTGCACCCTCTCCAATCCGGGAACCCTCGGGGGATGTCCGACTGCCAGTTTAGGCCCAATCCCAGGAATATTGGCCTAAACCAGCAGTCGGACATCCCTCTCACAATCCTGGACCACTGGCTCCTAATCGCTCACCTGCCTGCCTGCCTGGTCACCCCTAACTGCCCCCTCCCTGCTGGCCTGGTCGCCCCATGCAGCCTGCTTGTTCAGTAGTTTGGTTGTCCCTCACTAACCCCCCTGCCGGCCTGGTCGCCCCATGCAGCCTGCTTGTTCAGTCGTTTGGTCGTCTCTCACTAACCCCCCTGCTGGCTTGGTCATGGGCAGCCATCTTGTGAGGGCCTGAGGGTTAATTTGCATATTACCTCTTTATTATATAGATAGGACTAATTTCCATGCACATTGAAAGGAAATTAATTAGAAGAAATATTTTAATATCGCTATTCACCCTTTCTCTATAATAGAACTGTCAGCCAAATTCATGATCAACAATGACAGATCAAAACACACATGTGCAATTGGTGCCAGCAAGAACTTTATATGTATCGCACATGTGTGAGTCAATTTAGCCTTTTATATATATTGATAACCTTGCTTAATTAGACCTGCTTTCTGATTTATCTAAACTTTTCCCAGCCCAGTGAAGCACCCCAACTTCTCTTTCAGATAATTGTCAGCAACACAGCAGTATATATCAACACAAAGCAGGTTATTATTGTAGATCACGCAGGGAGAAATAAAGGTAAAATATTTAACTGTAGCAGTGTTTGACTATATTCTGCGCAGTAAGAAAATCTGAAGTCATTTTCAAGTTCCACCATTTCTTACTTCTTTTCAGTCAGGTCAAGTTTCTCAACTTTCTAAATCTCCATTGTCTTGCTAATGAAAAGAAAATAGGATTCTACCGAGTCTCCTAGCTACTTACTCCAGGACTTCTGTGAAGAACAAATGAGATGAGGCACTGGAAAATGCTTCACAAACATTTGGTTGAACTGTAAAATGTTTGCACCTGGCTATAAAGCAAGTCGGGTTCCTGGGCTGAAGAAACTTCAAGGAAGCTAGTCACTAGGGAGAGGAAGCTGGGCGTCGCTACGTGACGTCATTCCCCGGTGCCCACAGCGACCATTTCTGGGCTGGTCTGTGCTGTGGGCTGCATTTTGTGCCAGGGGGTCTTGGCAGTGTTGGCTTCGATTTGGTGGGGTGTCGCTCTGGGGTGGTGGGGGGGCCTGTGTCCCACTTGGGGAAACCAAGTGTTGGTTTGCGGCACCAGGTTCGTGCTGCCATTTATTTTTAAATGGCCAGTGCACATCATGGCAGCTCCTGCATTGAGCGTCTACCCCCTGGTGGTCATCGTGCATCATAGTTACCGGTCAGTGGGAAGGACACACACTTAGCCTTTTATATATATAGATTATATCACACATAGTATTTTCAATGCCCTAAAAATCTCTGTGCTCTGCCTATTTATATCTCCCCACCCCTGGCAACCACTGATTTTTTTATTGTCTTCATAGTTTATCTTTTCCAGAACTTCATACAGTTGTTGTTATATGGTATGTAGCCTTTTCAGATTGGCTCTTTTACTTAGCAATATGCATTTAAGATTCCTCCATATCGTTTCATGGCTGGATAGTAAGAGTCTCTGCTTTTATAATATTGATAAGATCCACAAAGCAGCATATAGCTTCACTGAAAATGGAGAGGTATATGCACCCAATTATAAGTTACTGAAGTCAGGACCTATGCTGATTTGGTCCAAAGTTGTTTATCCAGGCTTTAGTAATGCCTGACCCAGAGAAGTTTATTTATATATACATGTGCTGAATAAATGTATCTAAGCTGAAGAATGTGATTGCTTCAGTTAACTATGAGCCATTCATACAACTCAAATCCGGAATGTAAACCTTTGGGTCTATAGGAAACTGCTGCATCTTTTCTCCCCGCGCCCCAAGTGCTTTCACCACCCCCAGGACACCCCCTCATCACGTGTTCAGCATATCCCGGGGCAAAGAACTAGACATATTTTGCTAAAGTCATTGCAGTGGTCTTAACACACGTGCATCTAGCATTTCTACAATTCATAGTTCTTTACCCTGTATTTTGACATAGGTAGGAACATGTACAAGTTTATACATTTGCTGACTGGCATAGTACGGATACTTCATTCAGGACATACCCCTATCCACTATGCAATTTAAATAACATCTATTTCTTCTTCATAAAAAATGTTAACAAATTTTACATGGAGGAAAGTTCCTTGGATGGGGATGGAGGAAAGAGAGCTATGACATTTTAAAACATATTTAATCTAAAGCAAATGGTGGCTATTTCTACCAGCAAGAGCAGCTCTAAGTAAATAAAGATAACATTTTACACAGAGGAAGAACAGAAGTATAGATTTTGGATTTTTCCATGGACAGAAGCTTATACTTTTATGGTGATGACAGCTTGTCTTAGTAAAATGACACCTTTTGGCTAAGAAAATGCACATCTATTTTTATTTAAAAATTTAGCATAAACTCTTTGCATGTCTCTCCAAATTTGAAAGGCACTTAAAAAATTGATAGGTGAAAGGGATAGTAAGGAACACTGGAACTAACACTACATCAGAAGTTTGACTAGTCACTGGCTTGGATACCTAGTCACACACGCTACAAATTCTCTTCAATAGATTATTCATTATTTTGCTCTGATTTCCTCAGCTGGCTAGCTATCCTCTAAAAACCACAGGGATTCTAGAGGTGGTAGAGTTGTACACAAATCTTCAAACTTTATTACATTACAAACTGGAAATGGTAGAAGTGTCCTTCAATAGATGAATAGATAAAATGTGGTCTATCCCACAATGGCATACTACTCAGAAATTAATCTCTAAGTGGCATTTCTCAGATCTGTGGTGACAAACATACTAACTATCAAATTCCAAAGTTCTTTTGTTCCCTCACTGTGGCTATAAGACTTTGTGTTACTCTTTACTGGGAAGCCTAAAGCCATTTAGTGAGTTTCTTTGGCTTCATGCTTCTCCCTCTTAAAGTTCATTTAATCTCTTTTTTACATTGTCTTTCTCTTTGCCAGTGTTCATATGCATTTGATTCTAGTCCTTCCTTCATCTGATACACACCTGATAACCTCTTTTTTAATTTTTACTTTTCTCTCAATTGCTTTAACTTTTAGCTAGGAGGATACTGAAGTCCTCTGACCAAACTCAACTTATAAGCACTAGGATGGTGGGACAACCCACCAAAAGGTAGATGTGTCCATGATTTAGTGAACTTGGTTCTCACAATTGGACTTGAAAAATAATATAACTTGGAGTTGTGGTATAAAAAATGCTCACAGACCTTTACATTATTATAAAAAGGTTTATACACTGAGTGGCCAGATTATTATGACCACCTGACGTTTGTAGGCAAATTAGCTATAATTTTGAGCTGAAGTTGCTAGAGGGCCAGACCATTATAAATAGAGAAGCAGGTTGTTTACCACGACAGTAGGAGTGATTTTTTTCTGAAGATATGGGTAAACAATGCAATTTAACAGCCTTTGAACGTGGGATATATTTGAATGTGAGTGGCCAGATTATTATGACCATCCCATCAGTACTTCGTTGGGCCACCTTTTGCCTTCAATACTGCAGTAATTCTTCTTGGCATTGACTTCATGAGATGTTGAAAGGTGATGCGAGGAATCTGACACTGTGCCTGATGAATAGCACTGTCCAGTTCTGTGAAATTTGATGGTTGTGGAACCAGCTGCCTGATGGCTCTTTTAACTTCGTCCCACAAATGCTCAATTGGATTGAGATCTGGTTATTGTGAGGGCCACCTAAGCAAGGTAAAGTCTCCATCATGTTCTTGAAACCACTCCTGCACAATATGAGCACTGTGGCATGGCGCATTGTCTTGTTGGAAGAAGCCATCTCCATTGGGATACGCGATCAACATGATAGGATGAACTTGATCAGCAACGATACTTCGGTATGTTGTGCTATGCAGACGTTGTTCCACATGAATTAAAGGGCCCAAATCATGCCAGGAAAACATGCCCCAAACCATAACACTGCCCCACCAGCTTGAAGGGTTGTACTCATGCATGTGGGGTGCATGCTTTCATGCTGTTTCCGCCAAATTCTCACTCTGTCATCTGCATGATGCAACTGGAAACGTGATTCATCGGACCACATGACTTTTTTCCAATGCTCGACTGTCCAATCCTTGTGTTCCTGTGCAAATTGGAGACATTTTATCTTGGTTACTGCAGACAGCAAAGGTGTTCGAACAGGCCTTCGGCTTCCATATCCCATATGCAGTGTACGGCTAATTTGCCTACAAACGTCAGGTGGTCATAATAATCTGGCCACTCAGTGTTAATGTTATAATAATATCAGTAACATCTACTTATGTAAGCCCTCAGTTCTTAAAACATAATATCCTATTTTCCTGAAGCTAAAAGAGGTAATAATATGGCTGATTATCTAATAAGAATTATTGTTTATGATAACAATTACTATATTATAAAGTACCTATTATGTAAGTGTTTTTTAACTGGTATTTTGTAAAATAGGTAGTTTTGCATTAAGCTTTCTCAACAATGCTAAGCTATAGGTTTCACATTTCCCCCGATTTTTCAGATGAAGAAGCTAAATAAAGCTAATAGGGGAAAGCTCTTAGTAGAAGCACTTTGCCCCAAAGCTCTTTAATTTCAAAGTCTATGATCTTATATTCTTACGATATGAATCCATTTGGTTAAGAAATAAGATCAGTGTAGATTTCCTGTTTCATAACACACAGCTTTCCTACCTTGCATTTCTACTCTGTCAACTAAAAAACAAAACAAAACAAAACAAAAACACGTTATGTATAGAAATAATAAGTGATGTTCGCCCAGGACACTAGCATAAAAATGTTAGTCATTATATGTATGTAAGACAAAAGGCAAATGCTTTAGAATGGGATTGGCCTGCACTCAATTTGGCTTCAGTTATGTGCTGGGAGGTTTTGGACAACTGGCCTAACTTCTCTGAGTCTCCACTACATTACCTGCAATGGTGGAGGGCAAGGCTGCTCTCTAACCCCTGAGGTTTTTTTGTTTGTTTTTGTTTTTTTAATCCTCATTGAGAATATTTTTCCATTGATTTTTTTTTTTTAGAGAGAGTGGAAGAGAGAGGGAAAGACAGAGAGAAATATTGATGTGAGAGAAACACATTGATTGGTTTCCTCCTGCATGAGCCCCGACCAGGGCCCAGGCCAGGGAGGAGCCTGCAACCGAGGTACGTGTCCTTGACCAGAATCGAACCCGGCACCCTTCGGTCCACAGGCCAATGCTCTATCCACTGAGCCAAACCGGCTAGAGCACCCCTAAATTGTTTTGAAGATTAACCAAATATAGAATTCCTAGCAAAATGCCTAGCATATAGGTGCTTAGTTAAAATGATTTAATGCACCTAGTTCAGCGCCTATTACTTAACAGGTATGAATGTGTTAGTTATTTTATTATGTGCCCAGATTGAAAATCCCCATTGGTAGTAGCACTCAGTACCCTAATTCCATTTGCATAACATTAAGAAATGATGATTTAAGTCATCATTAGTGTAAATGCAAGTAACATTTTGTTAATGGGAATAACATCAAGAATGGGAAAAGTATTTACAACAGGAAAAAAATATTGTAGAGAAAATAAACAAGATTTCTTCTTAAGTATTTTACTTATTTGCATCATTGATGCAACAATATTACTATGCTACCAAAATGCCCTATTTATCTGCAATATTTGTATGTGCATACCTAATAACTTATTAAACCTTTTTAGAGGTGTATGAGTATAGCAGATGATTGTGATGTTAAAATAAACAGGAACAGGAAATGTTTTGATCAGACAGCCTCAATACATAACCTTCCGTGTATATACCTGACAGGACTCTCAACAAGAAACAATCTGGGAAACTTGACTACCTTTTCTTTTTGCCATTAAAATCCGGAGAAATGGAGCAGAATGACTTAGACAATGCTTCTCAGGCTTCGTTTTATGTCAAAATCACCTGAACAGCTCTGAAAACGCACATTTGGAGCTCCTGCCCCAAACATTTTGAATCAGAAATCCCACGTAGAACCTTTGCACTCCTTAAGTCTGTCACCACATACCACTCTGCCAAATTGCTGTGTGTATGTGCTCTCACTAAAAAATAGGCAGTGGTCTGATAGTGATAAAAGGTCAAAAATAATTACAGTTAGCCCTGGCCAGTGAGGCTCGGTTGGTTGGATATTGTCCACGCACAGAAAGGTTGCTGGTTAGATTCCCAATCAGGGAACATTCCCGGGTTGTGGGCTTCATCCCGCAAGGGACATGCAGGAGGCAGCCAATCAGTGTTCTGCTTTCAGATCCATGTTTCTCTTCCTCTCCCTTCCTTTCTCTCTAAAACTCAATTTAAAAATCTTTAAAAATAGTAATCAGTTATTGGACACATTTTCATAATTATTTCTTACCACAAGTTGTAGAATCATCCTGCAGAAATAATGACATGATTCCTTACCTCTGATTCCTGCCTGGATCATTCGGCCACGAAGATTGCAGCAGCCAGTAATGAACTAGATCATATTAATGCCTTGTGAATTCAGAATAAGCGTACATTGCAAAACTGTGTGACTCATTGGATAACATTGCTTGAAAGGGACAACTAGAATATGAGCAGGTTTAACATAAATCTTAAGATTCATGAGCAACCTTTAATGCTTTAGTTTAAGGCTTCCAGACAGCAAATTAGTTCATGTTAGATTAAGACTTGAATGAATGGAGTTGAAGATTTTTTAAAATGGACAGATTCTATCCTTTATAGAATCAATATTTATATTCCTCTCTAAAATATAAAGATTGAAACACATTAAAGCAAATATTCCAAAGGAATTTTCCAATAGAAAACTACGGCTAATGATATACTTATTATAATATTATGGTAAAATGTTAGAAAAGAATTAACAGTAGGGGAATGATTTATTAAATCATGGTATGACTCAATGCCAATTTAACTCTTTCCATGGAAATTGCTTCTTATTTACCCCACAATGCTGACACTCTCTTTCTAGAGACCTCAGATAACACATGGCCCCTCACTTCTACTCCTTATCATACTTTATTATTGAATACTAGTGACCCAGTGCACAGATTCATGCACATTGAAAGGAAATTAATTAGAAGGTGGCCGGCGGGGCAGGACTGGGCGAGAGAGGCCGGATACACCTTAGAGCCAACCTCCCATGGTCTCTCTCCCCCCAGCCACACCTGGGGTGGTGCTGTGGCTCTAAGGGTGTCTGCAGAGTGAGCAGGGTCCCTCTGACAGGTGGAGTCTCTCGGCCTGGCCTGCAGTGATTGGGCCAAAATCAACTCTCCAATAACCCCCAAGGGGTCCTGGAATGCGAGAGGGCACTCTACAAAGTTGCTGTCCTACAGGGTGTGGAACCCAAATGCAAGTGTGCAGTAAACCAGATTCGGACTGACAGTGCCCCAGCAACAACATAACCCATGGCCGAAGGTGGAATTGAGCGGCCCCACAAGGAATCTGGCTCCTCCCTCTCTGGTTTCACAGTGCATCACCCAAGAACCGCCACTGCCAAGTCACTGAAGCTCAGCAGCTCCTGTGTTGAGCATCTGCCCTCTGGTGGTCAGCGCACATCATAGCAACCAGTTGGATGGACACTTAGCATATTAGCCTTTTATATATATACTAGAGGCCCGGTGCACAAAAATTTGTGCACTGGGGAGGGGGAGGGGGGTCCCCTAGCCTGGCCTGTGCCCTCTCGCAGTCTGGGACCCCTCGGGAGATAACGACCTGCTGGCTTAGGCCCGCTCCCTGGTGGCAGAGGGCACGCCCAATCCCTAGGTGCAGCCCCTGGTCAGGCTCAGAGCAGGGCTGATTGGGGAGTTGGGGTGCTGCCCCCTGTCATGCACAGAGCAGGGTGGATCGGGAGGTTGCGATGCCACCCTCAGTCACGCTCAGGGTAGGGCCGATTGGGGGGTTGGGGCACCGGCCCCTGTCACACTCAAGGCAGGGTCGATGGGGAGGTTGTGGCGCTACCCCCTGTCACGCACAGAGCAAGGCCGATCAGGGGGTTGGGGCGCTGCCCCCTGTCACTCACAGAGCAGGGCCCATCAGGGGGGTTGGGGCTCCGTACCCTGTCACACACAGAGCAGGGCCCATCAGGGGGTTGAGGAGCTCCTCCCTGTCACTCACAGAGTAGGGCCAATAGGGGAGTTGGGGCACCACCCCCTGTCACACACAGAGCAGGGTGGATCAGGGGGTTGGGGAGCTGCACCCTGTCACACTCAGGGCAGGGCCAATGGAGAGGTTGGGGCACCGCACCCTCTCACACACAGAGCAGGGCGGATCAGGGGGTTGGTGCACCGCACCCTGTCAAACACAGAGCCACAGGGCGATCAGGGGGTTGGGGAGCTCCCCCCTATCAGGCACAGAGCAGGGCTGATCAGGGGGTTGGGGCGCCTTCCCCTGTCAGGAACAGAGCAGGGCAGATAGGGAGGTTATGGCCCCGCCCCCTGTCACACACAGAGCCGCAGGGCGATCAGGGGGTTTGGGCGCTGCCCCCTGTCATGCTGATCCCAGTGCTGGGAGGCCTCGCGGCTCCGCTGATCCTGGTGCTGGGAGGCATATTACCATTTTACTATATAGAATAGAGGCCTGGTGCATGGGTGGGGGCCGGCTGGTTTGCCCTGAAGGGTGTCCTGGATCAGGGTGGGGGTCCCCACTGGGGTGCCTGGCCAGTCTGGCTAAGGGGCTGAGGGCCGTTTTCAGGCTGGCCGGTGACTGAAGCTCCCAACCACTCCTTTTTTTCTTTTTTTTTTTTCTATTCTGGGCCAGCTTTAGCTCTGAGGCCTCGGCTGCTGAAAGCAGGTTTCTGGCCTTTACCTTCTGTATTTGATACAATGTTGCGGTCAGGCTGGCTGAAGCCCCGCTGACTGAAAGCTGGTTTCTGGGGTTTTGTTTAGCTTCTATATTTGCAACATAGTTGCTTAGAGTTGCAGCTGAGAGGCCGGCAAGTTAGGCAGGGAACGTTGGAGTCCGCAGTCACTGGAGCAAGCAAGCCTCATGTTCGCTTCCAGCTGCTTGGCTGCAGGCCGCCATCTTGGCTGACAGTTAATTTGCATAAGGATATGCTGATTAGCCAATGGGAAGGGTAGCGGTCGTACGCTAATTACCATGTTTCTCTTTTATTAGTGTAGATAGATTGCCTGGATTGTCACACCAGTCTTCTCAGGACTGAAGCATCATTTCTTCCACTGTCGAGAGTACTGGTAGCTGACCCACTGACAAGCCCCACTCTGAGGATTATTTCCTAAATATTAGGTATGGGGGCACAGAGGTTAACTCCTCTGATCCAGGACAACCCTAAGTGTTAACTTGAGTTTCTTGAAAGATTGGTTGAAGCTTTTGTTACAATTATTTTCTAGCTCAAATTTTCCCTCAGTCCACTCAGCCCCTCAAAGGTGATAAACGAAGGGCAATCCCTTTCAATTTCCTGAATATAAACCTTTTTCTCAGACTCTGCTACCCAGGGAACACGATCACCAGCCTGCCTGGCATGGACACCTCATCAGCTGGACTCATGCATCTCTCTCACCTCCAATTTTGGAATTCAGTTACTGGAATTAGAAATCATGGATTAATATGTTTTTGAATTTCTTAAAAAAGATATATCATATATGTGTATATATATATGTATACATATATATTGAGAGTATATATATATATATATAGAGAGAGAGATAATATTTATAGCTTAGACAATATTTATAGCTTTACTTCCACTTTTACTTTTTAATAAATCAAATTTGAATTTAAACTATATAGATCCAATAATATAGGAAGATAATTTAAGTAGAAACAAAAACTGGTTTATCTTGGTTCTATTGCTGTTCAACTAGAGGCCCTAACATCAGTTTAGCTAGTCTATTTTAATGAGCTCCGAATGGGTCTCTCCACTTCAAATATTTTTACTCTTCCATTAATCTAATGCAGTACTTGCATAGAGATAATCTTTTCATGCACAACACAAGATGTGCCATCTCAAGAACTTGCAGTGGTCCCAAATTACCCCAGGAATAAAAATTAGACTTTATATTACTTAACAATCTGGCCTCAACCTAACTTTTCTAACCTTATATACATTTTGACCTATTTTTTTGTTTCTTACCAAGGACCTTTCTTTGGTTCATGTTTAATTTGGTACTTTTTGCTTCATTACAAAATCTTTTCCCTGTCCCCAAAGGTGCAACCAGTTTATTAGGATACAGATCAAGGGACATTGTTATTTTGTAGGCTTACTGTAATTCCCTTGTCAGAGTGAACTTCTGTTTATTACAGGTACCACATTTTATATTTGTACCTCTCTTCTTAGCTATAATATTCTACCTCACATCAAGACAATAAGGGGAATGCCTACTTATCTTTGTCTCTTTCATAAAAAGTGCTCAGAAGCATTTTTAAATAAATCATCGAAAATGAGAGGATAGAGGACAGCAGGGCTTACCTGACATAAAAATTTTTTCTATCAATGAAACTCCCTTGGAAAATTTAGAAAGAATTGTTTCACTGAGTCAACACTTATTGTTTAACAAAAAACTGCTTTCACTTGCTGACTAAATCTTATGTACTAAGTATAACCCATTAATAATACATTTTTCTTCAATGCTCTGCATTAATCACCCATGAGAGACTAGTCTTAGCAATTCCTACTGCCATTGTCTTATACCAGGAGCTCGGATGCAGGTTTGGGGGGTCATTTTGCTGATAATAAAACAATTTACTTATTCAGAACTTACTTTGGCATATTAGCAATCCAACTGCAACTGAGCCAGATTTTAAAGCATCCAATCACTTGACTACTGTAAACAATTTGACGAAATTTATATTTAACAATTTGTCTATTTCAATTTCCTAAAAAAAAAAAGTGAAATATGTTTCTTAAATTGCTGTTTCTATAAAACTACAGAAGCAAGGAGAAAAAAGGTGAACTTTTGCATTCTTTGTTTTAGTTGTCAGCTTTTGTCTATTCAAATTATTATTATTATTATATGCTTAAGGAATTTATGAACATTCTCCTTATATCATCTTAGATTTTTTATCCATGATGAGGTAGCTGGAAGATAGAGTGCAGAATGTTTAAATTTCAAAGGAGTAATAATAAATAGGCATTAACTTACAGATCCCTTAAATTTTCTTCCAAATATAACGACATCCTTGGCATTTAATTTATAATTGGGAATGATTTATTGTGACTCAAGCATGGTCCTGAGATTGTTCCATGATTATCTTACTTAAACTTTACAGTCATCTTATCGAATACTCGGATAAGCCCAGGTCAATACCACTAGCATAGAGCACAGATCAGCTTTGTGCTCAGTAATTTTATGTCAGGGCACACATACTCAACCACTATGCAGTAATGCATTTTGGAGAGCTAAAATGTTTTAGGAAAATATTATTTATACCCATAGTTTAAGAATTCTGGATGATTTAAACAGTTATGCTATAATTTAATCAATCCTATTACTCTGATATCCAAGTATGTGAATGTTATATGAAGGAGCATACTTGTTTATCTCATTAATAATAAGTGGGTTGATAGTTAAAAGAAGAATTTATTCACTTTACTTTATATAAGTAAGTCAGTCACAACATTTTTTGAACAAGAAAGAAAATAGTTTTGAGGATGAAGCAAATCATAGTTGACATTTTATCTTGTTTATTTACATCACTAATACTTAAAAGTAAATATCCATATACTCATTTATGGAAATGAAATTATATAGGAGGGAGAAGGTTGATTAAACGCTTATATTCTACATATTTAGAGTGGTGCTATAGGATAATTTAATGTTCATTATGTCAACTTATATGTGATATCCAGAAAAAAGTTAAACTGAGACCACAGTAAGATGAGATTTAAAGTCAATGGCCATGGCTCTTCAGTCTTACATTCCAGAATGACCCCACACACAGGGGATATAATGAGCTATTGATGTTTTCATAATGCTCATCTTTCACTTGGACTATTTAAATAGTTCTCCTAATTCTTCTTCTCAATTTTACCCTTTCCACAAAGTCAATTCTAAAATGTAACTCAAAAAAGACAAACCTAGTGCACTGTTGGTGGGAATGAAGACTGGCACAACCATAATGGAAAACAATATGGAGTTTCCTCAAAAAATGGAACTGCCATTTGTACCAGTGATCCCACTTCTAGGAATATATCCTAAGAATACTGAAACACCAATCAGAAAGAATATATGTACCCCTATGTATGTAGCAGCATAATTTACAATAGCTAAGATCTGGAAATAGCCCCCAAGTGCCCATCAGTATATGAGTGGATAAAAAAAGCTATGGTACATTTACACAATGGAATACTATGCATCAGTAAAAGAAAATAAGGATCTCTTACCCTTTGAGACAGCATGGAGGGACCTGGAGAGTATCATGCTAAGTGAAATAAGCCAGCCAGAGAAAAACAGTATTACATGACCTCACATGTGGAATCTAACGAACAAAATAGATCCAGAAACTGATGAATTTCAGAGGTGGGGATAGGCAGCAGGAAGAGATTAATCAAAGAACTTATATGCATGTGTACGTAACCCATGGACAGACAATAGTGTAGTGAAGGCCTGGGGAAGGAGGTAGGAGAGAGGTGGAAGGGGTCATCTGTAATACTTTCAACAATAAAGATAAATTTTAAAAAATAAAACAGCAAAAAATATAAAAAAATAAACAACAAAATAAAAAGTAACTCAAGTCATGTAATTCTACTCTTCTGCTCAAAATCCTCTATTGGGGTTTTTGCTTGAGTAATTTATCTTGGACTAAGCTTTCTACTAAAAACAAAACAACAGCAAAAAAATATTCCCAAGAGAAAGTAAATGTTCTATGGCAAGTCCCCTGCTTGACATACTATTTTTTTCACTTAAGATCCTTTGCTACTTCTATTCATGAGGCATAAAAGCCAGCCAGAGAGCAACATACAAAAACTGTATCAGCCTTCCTGGCTGGAGGGACAAAAATTGGCATTTGGAGCTAACAAGGAAGTCAAGAATAATGGATCAATCTTGTAACATAGAAACCCACACCTGAAACCTATATGTTCATGTTGACCAATGTCATCCCAATGAATTTAATAATAAAAAGGAAGAATGGATCCATATCTCAGACAATGAAACTTCATGAAAGGGTATCCAGTATTTCATGGCTTTTTCCCATTTCTGATTCCTAAACTGTGCATGCAGGTGGTAGAAGACTTTAATATTTTTTAAAGAAATAGAGTCTATTACTAAAAAACAAACCCCAAAAAACTGTCAAGCAAACTCTAGGCTTAGATGGCTTTACCAGTGAAGTGATTTTCCTAGTGCTGCCCTCTTCCATGATATAGAGCTGGGAGCAGACGAACAGCTAGAGTTTTTCCATAACTGTTGCAGTGATGTTGCCATATGACCATGGATTCTAACCTGTGAAATAAAAGCCAAGGTTATTGCCTTTCTCCCCCTGGTTCAGTGCATAATTACCTTGCTCCCAGCCTATTTAATATTAGTGAGATAAACAAATATACCCTTCATATAATGTTCATATAGTTAAGACACATCCCATCAGTTGGATTTTTACAATAGAAAAGACCAATCATGTGTTCATTCAAAAATGCATCTTGGGAAATTTCTCTGTGTCAGAGACAGGTCTGAACATGTTCTGAAGGCGGGGCAATTGAGATCAAAGTTGTGGTAACCCATACATCGCTGTTTCTGAAACAGCAGCAGCGCTGGGAGGGGGAAAGGATACACCTTCAGGGGCAGGAGATCCAGAGGAGACAGATGGGAAAATACAGAGAAAATCAGGGGAGGGTAGAAAGGAGGCGAAGGGCCACAAATGTTGTAATATAATAGAAGGCAAAGCCATTTGCTAAAGTAGAAGCAGGTTATAAGGTGGAGACTGAGAAGCCTCGTGAATATTTGGGACAGTTGTTACAGTGCATAAGATATAATATTATTTATAGATAAACTAGAGGCCTGGTGCATGACATTCGTGCACTGGGGGTTTAGGGGGTCCCTCAGCCCGGCCTGTGCCCTCTTGCAGTCTGGGATCCCTTGGGGGATGTCCAACTGCCTGCTTAAGCCCGCTCCCTGAGGCGGGAAAGGCTCCGGCCACTGCTGCTGCCCTCACCAGCCATGAGCCTAGCCCAGGGGTGGGCAAACTTTTTGACTCGAGGGCCACAATGGGTTCTTAAACTGGACCGGAGGGCCGGAACAAAAGCATGGATGGAGTGTTTGTGTGAACTAATATAAATTCAAAGTAAACATCATTACATAAAAGGGTACGGTCTTTTTTTTTTTTTTAGTTTTATTCTGGCTGAGTGGCGCTCGACTTGTGGGAATGCACTGACCACCAGGGGGCAGCTCCTGTGTTGAGCATATGCCCCCTGGTGGTCAGTGTTCATCATAGCGACCAGTCATTCCACCATTTGGTCAATTTGCATATTAGGGTTTTATTATATAGGATAAGTGGAGTAATAAATAATGAGGAAGTATCAGATGAGGCTCAATGACCACACCTCCCAAAACGAAAGAAACAGGTTGAAGCAGGAAAATCAAGAGGAAAGAACCTGGGAGCCAATTCGACTCAGAGAGAGACTGGGAGGGAGGAGGAGGGGACTCGCAAAGCCTCTGAGAGAGCATTAGGCATGCATTTACACAGCATGAAAGGAGCATCTATCTGGTCTTTGAAGGATTTTAAAATCTAGTTAAGGACACGGGACTTACATTATATTAAAATGAGAGTTCAAATAAAAATATGTGAATAAGAATAAATGCTCATGTTGTAAATCTCAAACAAAATTCTTTAAGCGGGTAACTAAGGTAGATGATGAGCTTGCATAGAAGTTTCTTGAAGAAGGTGAATGTCACACAGAAATGTGGGAAAGGGGATTCCAGGCTGGCAAAGAGGTTTAGGGGAACCTCTGAAAGCAGAAGGAATCGTCAGAGCTGGGAGACTTGCCTTCCACCCCGCCCGTTTACTGCTCTCTGCCAGGCGTAAGACTAACCAGGGTAAGAGAAAGAGGAAGGGACAGAGAAGGTACATATCTCTGCTTAACTCCCATGCGACAGTATAGTTGGCACCCTCAGCTACAAGGATGGAAAAGATTTATCTGTATTTGAAATAAATCACTTCTGAGATAAGTGCCTCATCTGCCTGTACAAAATGATTTAGCCTTACCAAAACTGGCTATTGGCTTAGTGCAGCCATGGAAACTACGCGGAGCTCAAACCAAACAGCAACCTCCTTCTCTGCCACTGGCTCCCACAACACCCTCTGCACCCTTATGCCCCCAAATCTTGTCCGTACTGAAAAAGTCCTATAAGCACTGTCCTGTCAGAAATCAGAGGGCAGCATTCTTCACCCTTTAGGAAAGGCAATTTTAGATTCATTTCAGTCATTGCCTGCAATTGAGTTTAACTGCAAAAAATCCTTCTAGTTCAGTGGTTCTCAACCTTGGCTGCACATTAGAATCACTTGGGAATCTTTTTAAATCCTGATTTCTGGGCCTCATCCTCCGGAAATTCTGTTTCTTTGTTACTAATGTTGTAGCCTCACCCCATAAGAAAGAAACCGAGTTTCTGGAGGATGAGGCCCAGAAATCAGGATTTTAAAAAGATTCCTAGGTGATTCTAATGTGCAGCCAAGGTTGAGAACCACTGTTCTAGTTGACCTACAATCTTTTACTTTTTCTTTAATCAATTGCTCAGAAAGTAAACCAGTCTATCTGAATTGCTGGGATAAGAAAAAAGCTTTTTTAGCCCTGGTCGGTTTGGTTCAGTGGATAGAGCGTCGGCCTGTGGACTCAAGGGTGCTGGGTTCGATTCTGATCGGGGCCATGTACCTTGGTTGCAGGCTCATCCCCGGCCAGGGCCCTGGTTGGGGCTCGTGCAGGAGGCAACCAATCGATGTGTTTCTCTCACGTGTATGTTTCTCTCTCTCTTTAACTCTATCTAAAAATCAATGGAAAAATATCCTCGGGTGAGGATAAAAAAGAAAAAATTAAAAAAAAGAACAAAGCTTTTTTAAAAAAATCAGAAGCATAAACAAGCAAGAAAGTGCGAAAGCCATCTGTTTGAGGACTATAAGAACTGATGCAGGTAAATAATTAAAACAGTTTAAGTGGCCTTTTTTTCTCATAAAAAAAAAGGAAAATTTCAGGACCACATGGTATAAACATATCACATATGGAAACTAATTAAAACCTTGTCAGAGGAAGCTTGTCATCTCTTACACTTCAGTAAGTGAACAAGAAAATACGACAAGATTGCTACAGAAATGCTTTGAAATTTGTCATTGTTATAAGGAAAACACATTTCAGGAACCTGAATTGCTTATCCTGGGAATGTTACTATTGTTTGGTCAGAAGTAAACTCAAGTTTGGACTAAACTGATCCAGCACAGTTCTACATTATAGAAGAGCTTGTGATCTAGAGTTCATGTCATCAAACCACTGCATTAACTTAAAACAAAACAAAACATGTAAACAAATAAAAGGCAAGGAATATCATTCTGGAGGTGTATACAGAAGCAGAAGTGGCTCTGAATTGAGGTTCAGGTTCCCTGAGTTTAGTTCTTAGCACCCCGAATGTTTTGGTTACATGGTCAGCCAAGACTTGCACTATCACCACACCATCCAACACCCTCCTTGGGTTATTTAAATTATGCATTGCATTCCATATTCTCCTTGAGATTTTGGTACACTTAGTTAAATATATTTCACTGAACTGAGTTTAGCAAGGTGCAAATTCCTTATTACCCAGCATCTCCCTGTCCCACAAACCACACCCCCAACGTACACATGTATTCTCTTCCTCCTTTGTTTTGTTAAAATTAGTTGTCTCTCATGGATTCTTAAAGACAAACCTGTGAGTAATTATTCTCTCCTTTCTACCTGAGCATTCCCTAACGGAGTCAAACGGAGAAAGAATACTGTTTGATCCCCTGCTAGGTGCTTTATAAGTATGATCACGTGTCATCCTCAGAATAACCCTATGAATTATGGAATATTATTATCCTAATTTAACATATAAGAACGGTGAGGATTGAGGGAATACCTGCCTTGTGAGAAATCACACAACCAGAAAGTGACACCGCTGGTACTAAACCCTGAATGACTTTCTCAGATGCCTAGACAGAGAGCACTATTCCATAGTATCTAATCTGAAAAGAAATGACCTGATATAAATGGGAGGGTCCTCATTTGTGAAAAGAGTTTAACTTAAGATCAATAACCCTCACCCAGAATCTGGGGCTTTATTTGCTTCCGGAAATGAATCTTATGGTCCTAAAATGGTCTAGAAATATTTCTTATGGGGAGTTTTGTAAAATAAATGAAAAGAAGGATGTATAATTAATGGAAGCATCATGAAAGGGGTTCAGGTGCCAATTTAATCAGTTGGAATGTTAAAAATTACAGACAGTAAAAATTACAATATTTTTACACAATATAACAGATTCAAATACCGATATTAAAGCAATCTTAGCTCATTTGGAATCATAAAAATAGGATGATAGGAAATAATCATATACATATGCACACTCGTGTCTATCACAGTGCAAGAACCTTCATTAAAAATGTTTTCCCATTCTCATATGATAAGCTATTACATTTTGGGTTTATTCTGAAAAATTCTTTTCCAAATATCAATCTATACAGATTCATAAAGTCCTTTTGATATTGCCTGGTCTAATTAGAGCATTATTTAACAATGAGTGAGTTTTAAAAAATTTACAAGATGAAAGTATATGTAACCCTTTTTTTCCTCCTTAAGTCTACACTCTGTAATTATCTATCCTAAGTGGACACAGACTGAATAATGTCACGGGACAAAACATTTAGATGCCATTATATTAGATGCTGTGTTTTATGTGGGGCCCAGGAGAGTTGCCACCTACATACCCCAGTACAGCTATCAAGATTCAGAGATGACCTGTGGGTCCAGGTGCCCCGCACTGATCAGATCAGGGTGTTAGGTATGAGCCTTAACTTGCTTTAGTTCCCTTGCAGTTTTTACCATTGTGCGCTGCTCATTAAAGAAGTATTTGTTGATTCAACGAATAAAGCAATGTATTCTGTAGGAGAGCTGATAGCTTTGCAAACAGCAATAGCTTCTTTTTCCTTAAGGAAAACATATTGGAGTCAAGGGATTTTCCCTCCTTTAAAGAAAAGGCCTAATCAAAGATAACAGGGATGCATCTCGGCTTTTGGACTCAGAGGACTATTGCTAGGACCTGATTGTAAAAGGGACTGGAAAACACATTCAAGTGACTCTTGACCTCTTATGCAGACTAATCTTCATTCTCAGTGAATATAGCGGCTCTTTCTACAGCCACTATTTTGAGTTCATCAGAGTCAGAGGACACACAGGATGAGATACAGAAGCATAGACATCAAGTAGAGAAGGCAGTAAGTAGTCACAAGTCAGGCAAACTGGAAACTGGGTAAGCGAAATAAGCAAAAACCAAGTGGTCCGTAGCAAAGATAATGGGACTCATAATCCGAGTGAAAACCAAGGACTAGGAGGTCAGACATGGGTTTTCATGATCCAAATTATTAGACCAAATATCAGGATAGGAAACATATCACAACTCAGACTTCTAGGTTAAACACAGAAAAATAAGGACAGAAAAGCCAGCTAGTTACTAGTTGGAGGAGCACCCTTTGCCTCCTCCTCCTGCTCCACCTGACTCTCCTCAGAATTTAATAATAGGGTTCCACGTACTTTCCGCACAAACTTTCACACTGATTTTTAAGTTGTCACTTTTAACATTTTACTACTTGTTAGCTTTATTCTCTCAAGTTTTTGTTTTCAGAATCATTCTCATAGGCAAGATAGCTTCTCAACAGGGAAATATAAAAAAGTAAATATTCCACTTTTGGTTGAAAATTTCTTTTAAATTGCTCTCTTGCTCCCCATAAGAGCAGTTGTTAAACACTTATCAGTGAGTTTCTATCAGACTAGAGTCACCGTTCAACTTGACATGACTATCTTGCTCGTAAGCTCTTCTCTCTGACTCTTGGAACTGAATATAGTGGCTTAAGTAAATGGATATGTCATTTCTCTATTTTCCTTGTCATGACCGTTGATGTGATAGATATCAAAATAAAATCCTTCTTTTCATTTTCTACATTATACTGATCTAAAAGGGCAGAAAGGTATAATCCTGTCTTTAAATGGAATCCAATGTCTCATGAGAATTCAGGACCTAGAGTAGCTGACATTGGCATGGATTGCAGAGGAGAGAGCACTGATGAGAGGTCTATAATAAAAAGTTGGTTGTTTCAGACAAGACATTCGGCTTGCCTCGCTTCCTTTAACTGACATTGAATCAAACTGGAACCAGGTTACACCAGGAAAAGTTGCATTAGAGCCCTGGATGCCACCCGTTTCTGTAGGCCGAAAAGTGCTCATGATTCCTAGGTGGCTATTTTTTTCTTTGCAGGGTAAATTGACTCTCCTGGATTATTTTAAGAATTAAAGGTAATATATTTGCAAGTACCCGAAATATGCCAACATAAAATAAGCATTTAATAACTTTTATGATTTTTTTATCCCATCAAAATGCAGCTTATTTTATAAAGTTTTTGGGAGATTCAAATGAGGCATGGGAAAATTTCTACAAACTTAGAAATATAAAAATATAACATATTAGTTCTATTATCATTGGCAGTGTAACTAATAAGGATACAGGACATTAAATTTGTTATTTATACTAGGGTTGCTTTTGAAAAATAAAGCATGACCTTAAACATTTATAGAAAAATAACATCTATTTCTTAGGCCCTTTGTGTAACAGCAGTCTCGACAAAGAGAAGCTGTTTTATTTTCTTTCTCTCCCCCCACACTCCCCTGATCATGCCCTCACCCCCCTGGTGTCTGTGTCCATTGGTTAGGCTTATACGCATGCATACAACTCCTTTGGTTGATCTCTCCCCTTTACCCCCACCCTCCCCTACCTTGCCTCTGAGGTTTGACGGTCTGATCAATGCTTCTCTGTCTCTGGATCTGTTTTTGTTCATCCAATTATGTTGTTCCTTATATTCCACAAATGAGTGAGATCATGTGATATTTATCTTTCTTTGCTGACTTATTTTGCTTAGCATAATGCTCTCCAGGTCCATCCATGCTCTTGCAAACATTTAAGTGTTCCTTTTTACAGCAGTGTAGTATTCCATTGTGTAGATGTACCACAGTTTTCTAATCCACTCATCTGCTGATGGGCACTTAGGCTGTTTCCAAATCTTAGCTTGGTGAATTGTGCTGCTATGAACATAGGGGTGCATATATCCTTTTTGATTGATGTTTCTAGTTTCCTGGGATATATTCCTAGAAGTGGGATCACTGGGTCAAATGGGAGTCCCATTTTTAGTTTTTTGAGGAAACTCCATACTGTTCTCCGCAGTGGCTGCACCAGTCTGCATTCCCACCAGCAGTGCATGAGGGTTCCTTTTTCTCCGCATCCTCGCCAGCACTTGTCATTTGTTGATTTGTTGATAATAGCCATTGTAGCAGGTGTGAGATGGTACCTCATTGTCATTTTGATTTGCATGTCTAGGATGATTAGTGACTTTGAGCATGTTTTCATATGTTTCTTGGTCTTCCTTATGTCCTCTTTTGAAAAGTATCTATTTAGGTCTGTTGCCCATTTTTTGATTGGGTTATCTTCCTTTTGTTAAGTTGTATGAGTTCCCTGTCCATACTAACTCCTTCTGTAGCCTACTCTTTGCAAATCAGCAGTGGCTTCTTTTTAAAAAGTAAATCATACTATGTCCCCTTTGTGCTCACAACCTGCGGTAGCTTACTATTTCCCTCAAAGTGCTAACCATGGTCTTAAAGATCCTACATGACCTGTTACCTGCTCTGCTCTTTTCACTCTCTGAGTAGTCCTACTCAATGTACATTAGCCTTCCTCCTTGACTAGGCCAAGCACATACTGCTTCATGCCACTTGGAAATCCCTCTTTCTGAATTACTCTTCTCTTGGATACCCACCATGGCACCTCATTTCATTCAGGTATCTGATCAAGCAATCTTATCAAAAAGACTTAATTTAAAATAGCATGCCAGTTACTCTCCCCATCCATGCTTTAATTTTATTCTTAGCATATTATCAACTGATATAAATTTACTCATGTTGTTTTATTATCAATCTCATCTTACTAACATTGCATCTTCAAGAGAATAATGGCTTTGTTTTGGCTCATTCCTGTATTGCTGACACAGAATACAGTGTGTGGAACATAGAACACAATCAGTGAATATCTGAAATATTCACACACTCAACAAATATTTATTAAGTCTCAGAAATGTGCTAGACATTATCTTCTGATAGATCTAAATCTCATGAAAAAAGGTTGATCTTGTAGTTGTAAGAACACTGAGTGATAAAATAAAGATTTTCACAGTAGTACGGGACCAGGCAACAAGAGGGGATAGCCTACATTGGTCAATCTAGATCTTCTCAGCTATCCCAATGTATGACTCAGATACATGAAGGAAGATGTCAAAGCAAGAGAATCCCAAGCGATGGAATAGCAGATATAAAAGCTATAAGCAAACAAAACCATTCGGAAGCTTAAATAATTTTTAAGTGGAACAATGAAGCACGTTAAGCAAAAGGAGAGAAGTGGGAAATAAAGCTAGAAAGGACTTGCTTCATGCATTCATCCTTTTTCCTAAACACATTCAACAATGTGAATGCTCTTAATGCCACTGCACTGTACACTGAAAAATTGCTAAAATGGCAAATTTTAGGTTATGTTTATTTTACCACAATAAAAAATTAAAATATAAAAAATAGACAAAACACAATAAAGTGCTTGAAATCTTTTTTTAGAAAACAGCTTTTAGTTTTTATTAGAAGTGGGAGTAAGAAGCTGTGGAGTTAAGTGTGATTCAGAGATTTCTAGTTTAAACAGTTAGATGAAGCTGTTGGGATAATATATAAGTGGAAATATCAAGTAAGCCGTCAAATATGGAAATCTGAAGCCCAGTAAGGGGATCTAACCTAAAAATAACAATGTGGGAGTTGTTGGCATGGAGATAATAATTGAAGCCTTTGGAATTAATGGGATTGCTATGGAAGAGTATGTAAGAATAAGAAAAGTGGTTTCACAGAGAATCTAACAGGAGAGTAAAGAAGGAGAAGAAATAGAAACAAAAATGACACTTAACATAAGTAGAGCTTTTAAAGGAAGGAGAAATAGGATAAAATGATGCTTATAGGACATGCAATATCTAAGAAGTATCTTTTTTGGTGACAGAAAACATTGGTGATTTTAATGAAAACACGTTGAGTGGAAGACTAAGGGTCTAAAATAGAATGAGTTGGAAAATGAGTGGGAAGTGGGGGGAAATGAAGAAAACACATTTTAAAATACTCCTTAAGCAGTTGTTATGAAAGGAAGTCAAGGGGGCACTTTTTTTTTAGAATGGGAGAAATTTAAGCATGTGTAAACTTCATAAGAAGGTACATGTGGAAAGACAGATTCAGACAAAAAGAGAGTGCTGTGGATTGATACCACGTGTGAAAAGAAAACCAGGCCCAGGTTACAGCTGATCTCAGAAGGTGGGCCCCTTTCTTCACTGTAACAGGAGGAAAGGATGTTTTCTTAGATCTGGGGACTAAAACCAAGAGTGTTGTTTGTTTCTCACAAACCCGTGGTTATTTTTATAACACAATTGGCATCTTCTGTGAGAAAAATATTCTGTGATACCCAAAATAAATGTTTTAAATACTTAGGTCCTGGCGGGAGCCGCTCAGTGGTTAGAGCGTCAGCCCATGCACCAAAGGGTCATGGTTTCAATTCCCAGTCAAGTCAAGGGCACATACATGGGTTGCAGGTTCAATCCAGGACCCCCGTTGGGTCACATGCAGGATGCAAACAATCAATGTGTCACATCAATGTTTCTTTTCCTCCCTCTCTTCCTCCCTCCCTTCCTTTATCCTAGTGTGAGGATTTAAAAATCATAAATAAATAAATAAATCTTAGAATTGTAATAAAATATTTTACTTGGATATTATCAAGGTGGCTTCTGTTGAACTCACCTTCCCGGGTGTCTGCTATATTACTTCCAGACATATAGGCAGTTGTTGTTCTCTGAACAGGCTGTCTACCCTCATAGTCCCCGTGTCTGTTTCCTTTGGCAAACCAAATCCTCATTTCCTTTGTGCTAAACTGAGAGTTTGTTGTTAGGGATGCAGAAAGGAAGAAAATACAATTTTGTGATTATTTTATAAGAGAAACATAAATAGATTATTATAACCCAGCATGTAAAATGTTGGAATTAGGAAAGTGTTTTCACTATAACCCCCATATTATTAAGAAACTGAGTCCTGAAGTATAGACTATGTTTCATTAATCTTTGCAACCTCTTTAGCCCAAGAATTGTTATGTATTTCCAAATAATTCAAAAATAATTACTGAACCACTGAATAATTGATAACAGTGGCATGGGCTCTACATTTATGCATACTCTCATTAATGCAATAAAAGATCCTAAAGTTTTTTTTGTCACAATTTCATTTTTGTTTTTTTGAATTTTCAGTCATTCCTAGGTAAAGACTATTAGGAAGATGAAATTTTTGCTAAGAAAGCAATTAGAATGCTCAAAATCATTCACCTTAACCAAAGACTATACTTTTGATTTTAATCCCAAATACATGGCTTCTATCTACATTGTGCTACTCACCTGCTTCACTAAAATAACATTACATTTTAAAGGCTAACAATAGAGATCAGAGTATTTTTAAATACTGATAATCATGTTGCATGATTAATTTTGAATAGTAATGCTCTTTGGTTGTGTGCTGATGCATGCAGTTTATAATTCCAGAAATAGCTTGATATAGACTTTATTTCTTGAGTTCTCTTGTAAGGTCATCTGCAGCTCAGACTTCTAGGACATTTACATTTTGAGGCTGGTTGGAGAAAATAACTAGCATGAAATCTCTGTGTTTAGATTACCATTTCAAAGAGAAATAGACTCAACCTATTTTTACTCTAAAGGATTGATGACATTGGATGGATGATAATGATTCGTTGACTTCTGATTATATTTCTGATTTGAAGGTAAAAGCTCCTTCATGATGGAATTTTCCTGTTGAGTTGCACAAGATACACAGGGTAGAGTTTATTACAAATAATTAATGAAATGTCTAATTAAAATATTGCTGAACATAATCTTCAGAGGTTAGTTAACATTTATGTGGACTTTTACCACTGTAAAGTTTGCCTATCGATTTCATGTTTTCTTTGAAACAAGAGCTTAATACATCATCTCTGCTGCATTAAAGTCAAATTATAGAGACTCAGACTCCAAAATTCTTCTCTTAGTTATTTTTTATTTATTTTTTAAATATATTTCATTGATTTTTTACAGAGGGGAAGGGGGAGGTATAGAAAGCTAGAAACATCGATGAGAGAGAAACATCGATCAGCTGTCTCCTGCACACCCCCTATTGGGGATATGCCCGCAACCAAGATACCTGCCCTTGACTGGAATCGAACCTGGGACCTTTCAGTCCGCAGGCCGACGCTCTATCCCCTGAGCCAAACTGGTTAGGGGCGTCTTAGTTATTTTTAAAAATTTATTTTGGCCTTATATTTTAGATATTGAAAAACAATATAGCATAATGGTTGAAGGCAGATTCTAGAAGCCAGTTGCTTGGGTTTAAATTCCAGTGTTGCCACTGATGACCATCACTATTTTTCACCCTCTGTCCTCTGGTTTTTGTTGTTGTTTTGTGTTTGTTTTTTTAATCCTCACCTGAGGATATTTTCCCATTGATTTTTCAGAGAGAGAGTGGAAGAGACAGGTAAAGACAGAGAGAAATATCAATGTGAGAGAAACATCAATTGGCTGCCTCCTGCACATGCCTGGACCAGGGAATAGGCCGGGGAGGAGCCTGCAACTGAGGTACGTGCCTTTGACCGAAATCGAACCCAGGAGCCTTTGGTCCGCAGGCCGACTTTCTATCCACTGAGCCAAACCAGCTAGGGCCTGTCCTCTGGTTTTTCTGTCTATAAAACAGGGATGATAATTTCTATCTTAAGGGTAATGAGAAGAATTAAATAATTTAATGCATGAGAAACACAAGAACAGTGTCAGGAGCACAGTAAGAACTTAACATGCGTGAGGTGTATTGTCACTATGGTTTTGGACTACTGTGAGCACTTTACCTAAATCTTCTTGGTTTGATTGTAGCAATTCTAGTAGATGCTAACAGACAATCAATAGATTGTCATGTTCAATTTAGAAATATAAATGAATAAGCATACAAAAAAATAAAATTGAAGAAAATATACTGATAAACTTTTGCCTAACATTTGACACAGCTGTAGTCTCATGGGCACACCTGCTACTATAAAATGTTTAAAGAATAAAGTTATATAAAATCTTTGAATTGCAATTTCCAGTATTTCAAATTACAAATTATTCATGTCCGACACTTGTCACATTCTATATGTTATATCTTATTATGCCATTATCATAAACTGCCAAGTAGGAAGCAACATATTCTTTTATCTTTTTAAAAGATCATAGCAAAGTAAATATTTGCCATTTGAAGAATAAAACATGTATCTTGCTAAAGAGCAAGTAGGGCAAGGGGGAATAACAGAATCATATAATTAGGAATGGATTCTAGAAAAAAGTAAAATAATATAAATTAATTTTTTTAAATACTCAAACTTACAAATTTAATGGTAGATCTTTTTCTTTTTGTGGCTTTTTTTAGGAATTACCATAATTTTTTTTTTTGAAAATTAGCACTGGTTCTGACACAGTGTTAACCACTTTACATTAATTACCTTTTTTAATCCTCAGTATAACAATGTACTATTGTTATCTCTCACAGAATTTGTAAAGCACCAAAGCTAAGCGAGGCTAAGAGATTTGATCAAGATTCCACATAATTAAACAAGCTTAAATCTAAGTGGTCTGTTTCTAGGACCCAGGTTCTTAAACTTTATACTATATTTCATTTTTATTTATTGAGTGTATTCAAATCTTAAACTTTTCTTTAATACAAAATTATTTTTATTCTGATATTCTGAAAAAAAAGTCTTCAATTGAGTACAACGATTTCAAGTTCTTAAGAGTAGTGGGTCTGAAGCCAGATGAACTAAATTCAAATCCTAGCTTTGCTACTGAACAACTCTTTGATCTTTGAGACAGTTTATTTAGTTTATGAACTTCAGTTTGCTTATCTGTAAAATACGTTTAATGTGCTTCACAATTATTGTAAATTTTAAATGAGTTAATACATGTAAATAATGTAGACCAGTGCCTGGGAAAAAAAAACATTCAATTAATTTTAGCTATAAATGTGATTTTCTAAAAGTAAGAGCTTGGCCTCAGAAAGTTATTGCATTAATTAAAATTGGATTTACCTAAAAGTGGCAGAAAATTTGAAATAACTGACTTTAAAAATATAAAAGTTTATTTCTATCTCATGTAAAAGTTTGGGGAATTATTTCAGGGTTTGTGGCTTCCCACATTTTGCCATATACATCTGCATTCAAGTCAGCAGAGAAAAGGAAAGACTAAAAAAGAAGGAACAAAAGAATATACACTATCTCTTAAAGACAGACCCAAATGCTGACACATATAACTTGATGTGACATCACTTTAGTTAGAAGTTGAAGACAAAGGCATAACCAACAGCAAAGAAAGCTAGAAAATATAGTCTTTATTTTAGGCATGCAAGGAGGGACAATCACTTGCCATAGCAATGGATTTCTTATGAAGTGTTAGATTCATCTTTATTCCCTTTTACTTTTTTTTCTTTGTTTCTTTTTGAAAATATGTTTTTGTTTATTTCAGAGAGAGGAAGGGAGAAGCAGAGAGGGACAGAAACATCAATGATGAGAAAGAATCATTGATCAGTTACCTCCTACACAGCCCCTACTGGGGACTGAGCCCAAAACTCAGGCATGTGCCCTGCCTGGGAATTGAACCATGACCTCCTGGTTCATAGGTCAATACTCAACCACTGAACCACACCAACTGGGCTCCTTTTACATTTTTAATAATATCCTTTGTCCTAGTTACATATTTCCTCCTGTTATTTTCTCTTTGTTGTTGTTGTAGTTTTTAAAATAGAAAAACCAAAAAAGAGTTATTCAGTCTGAAGTGGGCAGCACAGCATGATGATAGCTCTGTTTCTGGTATAACACATACATATTGGAGAACATAAATCTTTCTATTTTTTAATCCCTTGTCCCAAAAGGAGATTTGTTTGGTGAAACAACACATATTTTTCCTACATGCAAATATTTTGGGGGAAATATGGGAAATAAGTTAATTTTTTCAATAACCACTGCATGTCCTATTGAAGCCCTCAGATAGTTCATCAAAATATTAACTCTTTTAGCTAATGCTGTTTCTTGATCCACTTAAAAGATTAAACTTTTGTTTCTGGTAAATAAAATTGCATAAATTTTATAGTAAACAGGCAACCTCTGAAAATTATATTTTTTACATTTTTTACATTTAAAACTTGGTATAGTCTATCTACATTAAAACTTGGTGTTGGTCTACATTTAGAAAAGTATGAAAAGCAGAGGGGGGAAATTTTTACAGTGGAGAAACCTGACCAACAATACCATAGCAGATTAAAGTTAAAAACAGTGAGAAAAGATGTTAATAGAATATTCCCTTGATATGATGTGATGAAGGTGTTATTTTGTCTCTTTGGACTTCCTTCCCCAAAACTCATAGTTCCAGTCTAATCATGAGTAAAACAACAGACAAATCCTAATTAAAGAAGATTTTACAAAATACCTAGCCACTGCTCTCCAGCTGTTAAGGTCATCAAAAAGAAGCAAAATCTGGAAAACTGTCACAGATAAGAGGAGCCAATGGAAACATGACAACTAAATGTAATGAGATCTGGATGGGATTCTAAAACATAAAAAGAGCTTTAGGGAAAAAATAAGGTAATCTGAATACAATATGGACTTTAGTTAATAAGAAATATATTGGTTTATTAGTCGTGACAAATGTACCACTAAAGTAAGATGTTAATAGTAAGTAATAGAAATTGGGTGTGCAGGTATTTAGGAGCGCTCTTTGCAACATTTCTGTAAATCTAAAACTATTACAAAAGGGTGGGGGGTATTTAAAAGTCAATTTATTTTTGTGATAACAGCTACCTTTTATAAAAATATCACTGGAATTTCTCATTTAAAAATATACCCAGTTTTATATTTAGGCAACTCTCTTAAAAGTAGACAATAGAATGCCATTTTTATAAATAAAGATATCAGTCATGCTAATAATGCAAAATCTATAAAAACGGGTTAGTTTGAGATGGCAGAAATCTATGCAATGTTTCCACTGCTCATCTAAAGATAACTTGAATGGCAAAAAGGAAAAAAAGAAAATAAATCTAAAATCCTCTTGACCCTGAATTATTTTTTTGTTCTTGTTGAATATCTTTTTTATTGATTGATTGGTTTTAGAGAGAGAGAAGAAGGAGAAGGGGGGGGGGAGAGAGAGAAAGAAGGAGAGACATGGATTTGTTGTTCCACTTATCTATGCATTCATTGGTTGATTCTTGTATGTGCCCTGTCTGGGGATTGAACCCATAACCTTGGCATATCAAGATAATGCTCTAACCAACTGAGCTACCCAGCCAGGGCCAATCCTAAATTATTTTTGATCATTATAGTTAAAGGACATTCTAAAAATCACTCAGAGTAGTTTGCAGGTTTTTACTGAAGTTTTTTGGTAGAAAGATCTCCTGAACAAGAACTGTGATCATAAAACAACTATTTTACATATACTAACATGTTCAGAATCTACCTATCTAGAATTATAAATATTATTTCAAAAAATACTATATGCAGTTAGGAAAAAATGACCTATTATTGATAACTTAACTTCCTGTTTAATAAAAGATTATTCAGAATTCCTGATCCTTGTCTCTCCAGCATTGTTTGGAAAGTTGATTTTCTTTGGTTGCTTGTATTCAGCAGAGGTATTAAATGATTCTGGCATGGCTTGATGTACAGTCTGTCACATAATGGGACTATGTCATCTATGTCAAGTTACATCTCTCTAAGTCTCAGTTTCCTCCTCTATAAAAGGGAGAAATAAAACTTCATGAGGTTGTTGTGAGGCATAAATAATATGATGTGTATAAAGCTGTTTTTATAGCTATAGGCATAAAATTGCTCTTCAGTAACTAGTCACTTGAAATAGTAAGGGTTGGGTAAGTGTGATATTCAAAGTTGACATTTTCAAATAGAAGATATTCCTAGCAAATAAAAAATAAATAATGATTCATTTTTGCTACATTCATTACCTATAAGGATAGGTGTACATATTTTACTTTGGGATGGAATTGCAAATTTTCTCAGAACGAAGACCTTCTTAACAGCAAAACATTTGCAGATCCCCACATAAAAACAATTTGACAGGCAGTATTCATGACAATAGTTGACCATTATCTATATTTTAAAAACTGTAGTTAACATATATGTAAGACCTAATACTCCTTCAGTCTAAGAAAACAATTGCTGGGCATATGGAATTTTGCATGTACTCCTTGCAATAACACCAAGGTCTTTATGAGTTCATGCCCCTCTGCCCTGCTTTGAAGCCACTGATTTAAATCATATTTTTTAAGTAATTAAAAATCTGAAAATTTCTGGTCTGACTATATTTTCCTGACACAGTGTCATATTTGCTACTTCAGTGCAAAAGACTTGGGATAGTATCTCTGCTTCCCCACTCGGTATCATGCTGTTTGCATACATGATACTGAGAACTTATCCTAGGTGTTATCCTTCTAGTATCTGTGTAAACAAAAAGCATAATTTGAGACAAAGCCTGATTGTCAACCTTTGAGACATTCTGCATTGTAAAAAACAACAACTAAAACAGTTAAATCAAAATAGCAGGGAATTCCCTTCTGTAGTACAGAGGAAACAACTCATATGTTGACACAAGAAATATGCAATATAAGACAATAAATAAACTCTCCAGCTGTAGTCACTATTGGATGCAACATTGACAGGAACTGGTGATCACAGCTGCCTCTGCTCTGCCTAGCCTTGTAAAACAGGACGTCTATATGTGGCCCATACTGCCTGCCAATCCTTCTAGAGAGCCATAGACCATAAATTCAAAGCCTAGTGCTGCTGAGGCTTATCGGCTTATCAGGTGTCTATAAATTCACTACCCAACCAGTAAGAATGACCCCCTGGCACACATAAATATACACATGGTGCCTGTCTTGTAAGAACTTACAATTTTCTTGGTCCAATAAAGTGGTTAGGAAATAGAATTTAAAAACGAATTACAGTTGTAGTTTGTGTTAGTTTATCACTTTTGTATTCTCTGTCAACTCCACCAAAGGAAAAAAAAAGACTTTGAAATTGGAAATGGGATAATCTGGTTTAAAATTTGAGAAGAAAAGCTATGTCTGCCTTAAGGATGGAGCCAGGCAAAAGAAAATGTCAGTTTGGAGGTGGGTATCACCAAATGTGAGCAGGAAAACCAAGGGTGCACATATATTAATCCTTATTGTGCAGAGGGTGGCAGATTCCGTGTGAGGATGCCTCCTCCTGGCTTTCACATAGAATCACAATACACTCTGTAGCTTGTACCCAGAACCCTATTACCTGGAGAAGACAAAAGAGGCCAGAGGCTGAAGGAGAATCACTTCAGGCACAAGTTATAATAATAGTGACACTTTCTCAGTGGATTTTTCAAATAGAATAGATTCTTCTGATATTCTGTCCTGGAGAAGTTAGATAGGTAAGGCTGCATCAGTAACTTGGCAACAAAAGGAGGTTGACAGGTGTGAGGCACCAAGAAATTACCTTTCTTTTTTTAGCCAAAGGAAAAAAACCGAAAATATAGATTAGCTGTTGTGCTATTAAGCGTCGCCTTGAATACTGTATTACCCAGTCAGGTGATCTAGGAAATTACAGAAACTTTCAGGTAGAAAGCAAGGAGTAATTTCATAAGGAAAGTCTTGAGAGAGGACAAAAGAGACAGTTAAATTCCAGGTCATCAGGCTGAGAAGACACCAGTAGAGAAAGAGGGGTGGCGGGCACTGATCCCTGTAGGACACCAAGGATTCCCAAATCATGCTTCTCAGATCCATGCCTTGCCTACTGGACATTCCTTCATCAATAAACCACATGGTAAATTACAGGATAAACCAGAAGGTTATCCTTTATTTATTGCTGTCAAAGGACCAAATACACTGCATTTAAATTGGAATTGAATGCTTACCAATGATCCTCTAAGTTACAGTGAGCATCTCTGAGTCTTTGTATCCTCAGTGCCTAGGACTGTGTTTAATTCTTTGAAAAATTTTAAGATTTTGCACATTATGTGAAATATTGAATTAATAAAAGATAGTTAAAAAATTCTACTTTCATCAAGATTCAACAACAATAGAAGGACCTATATAACCCTCATAAGAGACATTCCTGAAGCACCCAGCTCAGGTGATCAAAGAGACTGTGCCACTGGGTTCCACAGGACACCTACTACATAAGACCACCCTACCAAGACTGAGAGTCACAGCAGATCTCCCTAATACATAGCAACAAACACAAAGAGGCAGTCAAAATGGAGAGATAAAAAAAATGCCCCAAATGAAAGAACAGAAGAAAGCTCCAGAAAAAAAGAGCTAAATGAAAAAAGAGACAAGCAATTTATCAGATATAGAATTTTTAAAAAATGGTTATAAGAATGCACAAGGAACTTAGTGAGAACTATACCAGCATGAAAAATAACATAGAAACCATAAAAAAGAACCAGTCAGAAATGAAGAATACACTAGAGAGAATAAACAGTAGGTTGGGTGAAGCAGGGGATTGAATCAGTAATTTGGAAGATAAGGCAACAAAAAAAACACACAAGAATAGAAAAAGGGGGAAAGAATTATTTAAAAATGAAGATAGTTTAAGATCTTTGGGACAAAATGAAGTGTAACAACACCACATTATAGGGGTACCGCAGAAAAAGAGAGCCTATTGAAGAAATAAGAACCCGTTTGAAGAAATAATTACCGAAAACTTCCCTAACCTGGTGAAAGAAAAAGACAAACAAGGCAAGGAAATACAAAGGGTCCTTATTAAGATAAACCCAAAGATG
Organism: Myotis lucifugus; assembly: GCF_000147115.1. Taxonomy (NCBI): domain Eukaryota; kingdom Metazoa; phylum Chordata; class Mammalia; order Chiroptera; family Vespertilionidae; genus Myotis; species Myotis lucifugus. The sequence goes on from NW_005871167.1 coordinate 181,064, forward strand.
CTGAAATCCTCAACAAAATATTAGCAAACTGGATCCAGCAATGCATTAAAAACATCATACATCATGACCAAATGGGACTTATTCCAGGGATGCAAGGTTAGTACAATATCTGCAAATCAATACACATGATACACCATAAAAATGAAATTAAGTATAAAAATCACATGATTATATCAATAGAAAAAACATTTGATAAGATCCAGCACCCATTTATGATAAAAACCTATTAGCAAAGTGAGAATAGAGGGAACATACCTCAATATAATAAAAGGCTACATATGACAAACTTGCAACCAACATCATACTCAATGGGCAAAAACTAAAAGTGTTTCCATTAATATCTGGAGCAAGACAGGAATGTCCACTTTTACCACTAGTATTTAACATAGTACTGCAAGCCCAAGAAACAGCAATCAGACAAGAAGAAGAAATCAAAGGCATCCAAATTGAAAAGGAAGAAGTAAAACTGTCATTATTCGTAGATGACATAATACCATATATAAAGAACCCTAAAAATTTCATTAAAAAACTACTAGAACTACCCTGGCTGGTATTTCTGTGATTAGATCATTGGCCTGCATGGGTCACTGGTTTGATTCCCAGTCAAGAGCACATACTTGAGTTGCAGGTGCACTCCCCACCCCAGGTCAGAGCACATGCAGGAGGCAACCTATTGTTTCTTTCTCACATCAATGTTTCTTTCTCTCTCTGCCTCTCTCTCTCTTTCTCTCTTCCTTCCACTCTCTGAAAAAAAAATGGAAAAAAATCCTCATGTGAGGGTTAACAACAACAACAAAAACTACTAGAACTGATAAATGAATTCAGTAAAGTAACATGATATAAAATACCCAGAAATCAGTTGCATTTTTTAAAATATATTTTTATTGATTTCAGAGAAGAAGAGAGAGGGAAAGAGAGATAGAAACATCAATAATGACAAAGAATCATTGATCAGCTACCTCCTACACACCCCTGACTGGGGATCAAGCCTGCAACCTGGGCATGTGCCCTGACCAGGAATCAAACTGTGACCTCCTGGTTCATAGGTCAATGCTCACTAAGCAACACCGGCTGGGCCAGTTGCATTTTTATACACCAGTATTAAAGTATCAGAAAGGGAAACTAAGAAAACAATTCCACTTACAATTGCATCAAAAAATACCTAAGTATAAATTTAACCAAGGATATAAAAGACCAGTACTCAGAAAATCATAACACTGTAGAAATAAATTGAAGAAGTTGCAAAAAAATGGAAATGTATACTGAATTCATGGATAGGAAGAATAAACATCACTAAAATGTCCATAATACCCAAAGCAGTCCATAGATTCGATACAATTCCTATCAAGATACAAATGGCGTACTTCACAGAACTAGAACAAATATCCCAAAATGTCATATGGAACCACAAAAGATACCAAAATAGCCTCAGCAATCTTGAGAAAGAAGAGCAAAGTGGGAGGTATCATGCTACCTGATATCAAACTATACTACAAAGACATAATAATCAAAACAGGAAAACATATAGATCAATGGAACAGAATAGAAAACCCATAAATAAACCACTGCTCTATGGTCAATTAATATCGGGCAAAAACATACAATGGGATAAAGATAGTCTGTTCAATAAATGGTGTGGGGAAATTTGACAGATATGTGCAAAAAAATGGAACTAGAACACCTTTTTACACCATACACAAGAATAAACTCAAAATGGATTAAAGACTTAAATGTTAAACTTGAAACCACAAAAATCCCAGAAGAAAACATAGGCAGTAAAATCTCAGACATTTCTCGTAGCAATATCTCCTTGAGCAAGAGAAACAAATGAAAAAAATAAATAAATAAACAAATGAGACTACATCAAACTAAAAAGTTTTTGCACAGCAAAGGAAACCATCAACAAAATTAAAAGACAAACCACTGAATGGGAGAACATATTCACCTGTAATACCTAATGTGAATATCCGAAATTTGTAAAGAACTTAAAAAACTCAACACACACACACACACACACACACAAACAAAACAAAACAAAAAAAAACACAAAATCACACACACACACACACACATTTCAATTAAAAAATGGGCAAAGTACCTGAATAAACACTTCTCCAAAGAGGACGTACAGATGACAATAGACCTATGAAAAGATACTCAACCTCACTAATCATCAGAGAAATGCATATTAAAACTACAGTGGAATATCACTTCACACCAGTCAGTATGACTATCATCAATAAATCAACAAACAAATGTTGGTGAGGATGTGGAGAAAAGGGAACCTTCATGCACTGTTGGTAGGAATGCAGATGGTGCAGCCGCTGTGGAAAACAATATGGAGTTACTTCAAAAAATTAAAAATAGAACTACCTTATGACCTGGTGATTCCATTTCTGGGAATATATCCAAAGAAACCTGAAACATTGATTCAAATATGTGCACCCCTATGTTCATTGCAGCATTATTGACAATAGCTAAGATGTGGGAACAGCCCAAGTCCCCATCAATAGATAAGTGGATAAGAAAAAAACAACAGTGGTACATTTAAACAATGGAATACATCTCATCCATAAAAAAAAAAAAACAAAAAAAAACCGAAATCTTACCTTTTGTGACAGCATGGATAGACCTGGAGAGTATTATGCTAAGTGAAATAAGCCAGTCAGACAAAAACAAGTGCCATATGATTTCACTTATATGTGGAACCTAATGAACAAAATAAACTAACAAATAAAATAGAAACACACTCATAGATTCAGAGAACAGATTGCCAGCTATCAGAAGGGAAGGTGGTTGAGGAGCTGGGTTAAAAAGGTGAAGGGATAAAGCAAAAGAATACAAAACTCATAGACAGACAACAGCGGGAAAATTTGTTGGGGCGGGGGGAGGCAGAAGAGTGTAAAGTGGGGAGGTAAATGGTGAACGAAGGAGACAGAGCTTCAGATGGTGAATATGTAATATGTGTGCTTTAGAATGATGTATTTTAGAATTATCCACTGGAAACCTAATAATTTTATTAACCAACTAGAGATCCAGTGCAAGAATTCATGCACCAGTGGGGTCCCTCGGCCTGGCCTGCAGGGGTCCTGGATTTCAAGAGGGCACAGGCCAGGCCAAGGGACCCCACTGATGCACGATCAGGGCTGGGGAAGGACACGGGAGGTTGGCCAGCCAGGGAGGGACCCAGGAAGGGCTCCAGGGTATGTCCGGCCCATCTTGCTCAGTCCCAATTGGCCAGACTCTAGCAGCAAGCTAACCTACCAGTCAGCGCGTCTGCCCCTTGTGGTCAGTGCACGTCATAGTGACTGGTCAACTGGTTGATTGTCTGCCCCCTGGTGGTCAGTGCATGTCACAGTGAGTGGTTGAGTGGCCTTATATACCATTAGCATATTACGCTTTGATTGGTTGAACAGCCAGCCAGAGGACCTGACACTTAACATATTAGGCTTTTGTTATATAGGATGTCATCCCAATAAATTCAATAAAATTTTTTTAAATGAAATTTTAAAAAATTTTAAAGTAAAATTCTGCTGACCTATTTCTTAGATATTTTTTTAAATATTTTTAAACCAATTTGATACCAAACTGTATTTTACTCATCAGTGTTATGAGCACAGATATTTTGGCACTCTGGTGTGTTCAAATTAAAAAATGCAAATATCCTATTTTTCATTTGCAGAGACCACTAATGCCTACAGAGGCTTGAATATTACAATGAATGGTTTTTCAATTTGCATAATAAAATTGCTAAACTAATAGTTCTTACTTCTGCCACTTGTCCTGAATTCTTTTGAGTTAAAGATATTTTGCACACACAAAAATAGTATTTTCTACAACTTACGGGCATTTGGAAATCAGATTTATCAGGAGCCTGTAAAAATCATAGACTAGAATATATCAACATGGCAATATCTCTGGTTGGTTTTTGTTTGTTTGCTTGTTTAATCCATAGCCTGAGAGCATATTTCAAATGTTATCTATATGTGATGATGGTACCACTCCATATATAGTGAATACTAGTTTGCATGGGTCCATGCCATCTATTTAATTTATGGCCACAACATATGGCCACAACATGCATGACCCCACAATGACATATCTCATGTTATTTTAAATTCCCTTGACTATATATTTTATTAATTTCTCCTTCCCAAGAAGTAGGCATTGTATCATATGGTCTCCAATCATCTTACCACAAAGGAGCTAACTTAGAATGATACATATTCAGAGAACTGAGACCTCATTAATAATACTCAAATGTTTTCTTTATAATTCTGTTTCACTAATAAAAGTTTGAGAGATTAATATTTCAAAAATATGTGAAGCACAGAAGACAATCCTGTCTCCCTGGGCTAAAATCACGAGAATAGCAAATAGGTGCACAATAAGGGATCATTTACTTCCCTATATTCGTTACCATAAAGTACTTATACTTTGAAGTATACTATAAAGTACTCATATTTGGAAATGTCATCCTTAGAAAAAACACGGCCAGTTATGATTCCTCTATCTAACCTATAGATGGTACCTATGATGCTACTTGATAGGTTTTCATAATAATATATTTTTAAATACCCTTTGTTGTCTCTCTTCTGTGTATAAGTATTCCTATTTGACATTATTGTTCATTTTTTTATCACACAAGTCATATCAAAGTGCTTAAACATATTCCACAGAGACAGGCAGGGGAGAGATTACAAATACAGAATAGGTAGTGTACTGGGAGGAACTAATTGCCATATAAAGTATCCACCTCTTTCCTGACAAACCCACATCCTTAGCAGCTGTGGAATACAGCACATACTATTTAAAGTTATCTTAGAATTTCATTTCACTGCACAATAATATAAAAAACAAATCATTTTTCATTGCAACTTGGTTTGTATGTGTACTTTCTCATACTAATACATAATTCATCTCAAAGTCCATTGCTTACAGTTGGAATTATGGGAACAAATCTCAGTAGTTAAATGAAAAACAACAGAATTATATAGGAAAATATTACCAGCTATAGCTTTTGCTTTCGGCTTTTCTCAGTTCCAAACACTGGATAATGCTAAAATATCTCCAGGTTAGGGAACAGTTTCAAAATACCACCAAACATCGGCCATCTGTATTTAGTTGGGCCAAATGTTAAACACAGAAGTGATATATAATATTTGAGAGAAATAAGACACTACTTTTTGACAAAAATAAAAATGTGCAAAAATTAAATATTACATTTTATCAGTTCACATTCTTTTCAGTCATCAATAGGTCTTTTATAAAAATAAATTATGAATCAAAAAGAATGTCAAACATTCTTAGAAACAATAAGGATGTGTTCAGTAAATAAAATTGCATGTGATGATTTTTTCTGAATAGAAATATTTTCAGAAAGAGTGGCACTAGTTAACTTGATGTCAGAATTCTGCATAATGCAGGAGCTGTCATCCTTTGCATAGTTAACATTTCTCAAGTTCATGGACTTCTAATAAGACTGTAACCTTCAGACAACATTTTAAATAAAACCCATTTTCCCCCCGCTGGGCCCAATTTATTACTTTCTAGAAAGTACATAGTCATGCGCGCACGCGCGCACACACACACACACACACACACACACACACACACACACACAAAAGAGATTTTATTAGAAGCGGTCAGTGAAATAGAGATGTTGTAGACTTTGGGAGGAAAAGAAAAAGACCAAGTTTGAAATAATAATAATATTCCTCAGGTCAGGCATTTCCTGTCAGTTCATGAATAACTGGGTTAGAGAACCCGAAGGCAAAGCTTCCTTCTTAAACAGCATCGTGTATAGCTGATAAGGGTTTTGATATTGACATTTTCTGTGGTTTTTCACTAGTCTTTTTTTAAAGCTATGGTTCCTATTGATCCATATGCCTATGTTCCCTTTCAGGTATTCTTCTCAAGAAATATATTTTCACAAATTAGTAAATACCATATGTGCACCAAGAGAAAAACATGACCTCAGGAAAATATCATGGGGCAACAGTAATAAGGCTTATGCAAGACAGCTGCCATTCTCAGGAGAATGAGGATTTAAAGTGAAGGGGGAGGGGAGAGATGCAGTAGGTATGCCTTTCTAAACCAAAAGGAAAAAAAAGGATATGTTTTACAAATAATGGTCTTTTTAAAACGTCTTGTATCACCTCATAAAAAGAATTTGGGGTTAATTGAATGTGGGGCTTTGGGTACCATACCAGCTGTTCTAATTATTATAATTCCATATTGTTAGTTAGTTGCAAAGAGTTTCAAACAAGCTTTTCCCCTAAAAATCCTATATAATAAATAGGTAAAATGCTAATTGCCATCACACCCTCACACAAGATGGCTGCCCCCATGTGGGCACAAGATGGCTGGCAGGGGAAGGCAATTGTGGGCAATCAGGCCAGCAGGGAAGGGCAGTTAGGGGTGACCAGGCCAGCAGGGGAGGGCAGTTAGGGGTGACTGGGCCATCAGGGGAGGGCAATAGGAAGCAACCAGGCCAGCAGGGGAGGGCAGTTGGTGGGGACCAGGCCTGTAGGGGAGGGCAGTTGGGGGCAATCAGGTCAGCAGGGGAGCAGTTAGGTGTCAATCAGGCTGGCAGGGGAGTGGTTAGGGGGTGATCAGCCTGGCAGGCAGAAGCAGTTAGGGGCAATCAAGTAGGCAGGCAGGCGAACGGTTGGGAGCCAGCAGTCCTGGATTGTGAGAGGTTGTCTGACTGCCGATTTAGGCCCGATCCCACAGGGATCAGACATCCCTCTCACAATCTGGCAGTCGGACATCCCCCAAGGGGTCCCAGATTGGAGAGGGTACAGGCTAGGCTGAGGGACACGCCCCTCCCCCAGTGCACGAATTTCGTGCACCGGGCCTCTAGTTAATCATAAAGGCTAATTTATTGATAACAAATCCTCAGGCTACTAAACAGGTTGGTGATCTAGTTGAGAGGTGGGGTTCGGGGTGCAGATTCTTCTCCTGGGTTCTTGTCAGATGTTGAAGAATAAATTTGTGGACTAACATATTTATTTAATAAAAATGTAGATATTTATTGGAAGCATATACAAACGCCATCTGGGCAGGGGGTCCCCAAAGGAGATACCCTGGGAAGGGGCCCCCAAATGGGAAAAATCTAAATAATCTGAATCTACTGGGTCTCTTTGTCTCCAGTTTATAAAGGCTGTAGCTCTTTGTCTGAACATCACCTTTTCTAATTGGTCCCTTTGCTTAATTTGGGACCCCCGTGCTTTCCTCATCGGTCATTCTGCTACATGGTATTAGTTTCAAAGCTCAAAGCCCACATGGTGCTCCCCTTGTCCTCTCCCCTTATCTTGCAACATTCCTCTATCATCTGTGAAAATATGTTCCCTCTTCCCAATATCCTGTGACTTTTCTTTATCCTCTGTGAATGTATGTCTTCCTCCCCCCTTATCCTGTGGCATTTATCTTCTGTGCAAGTACAATATGCATTTTGGTATCTCCAAACCCCCATCTATGCATTCCTCTCCCATGGACCCTCTCTCGGTTGTCCTGGCTGGAGATGTTTTATTACCCTTATGGCTCCCCCAGCTGCTCAAGTCAGGGGTGCTTTTAATTGCTCAAGCCAGAAATGCCTCCAAACTTCCTGGACCCCCTACCCCTTTTCCTGACTGCCTAACTAAGCTAGCTAGTTAACCCTTATCATAGTTTAGTTTAAAATTGTTCTAAACTTCTCATGTTGTAAAATATGATAATTCTATATGTAAAGGGGAGTTGTTAGCTTATACGAGATCAGATTGTCATTTTGAGAAGGGCAGGCTGAGCTGCAGAGTAATTAACTGGCTTGCCTAAGGTAAAAAATGCAAACTACCACCCAAAGAAATTCACAGATACCAGCAACAGTATACTAGTAGAGTGATCTCCTGTGCATTATTGTTGGAAGTTCAAATCATTTTCTAACACTCAAAGATAGAATCAGGTTGGAAGGTAGGTACCAGTACCAGTTACCCAAAGTCTTACTCTTTATGTCCAGAAACTAAGGTAAGGAGCAAAGTAAAAGAATCAGACAAGTCCAGTTAGGGCCCTAGAGGAACAGGAACACTGATTTATAGATTGTAAGCTATTTAGGGATATCCTTTTTATAGACCAGTGTTTTGTATGATGCATCCCATCACAGTTGTTCCCTGGAGGTACCAAGCATATAATCAATCAAATAATACATATGTAAATATATGAATGCACATGCACAGAAACAAGTATTTTAAATATTTTTATAAACCCACTAGAGGCCCAATGCATGAAATTCGTGCAAGAGTAGGCCTTCCTTCCTCTGGCTGCCAGCACCGGCTTCCCTCTGGCACCCTGAACCTGGGCTTCCCTCGCAGCCCCAGCTTCATCAGGAAGGACGTCTGGTCTAATTAGCATATTATGCTGTTATTATTATAGATAGTCACATAAGTTTAAGATGCCAGAAATCATCCTCCTAGGAGATTTCTATTGAAATATTAAGTAAAACCTCTGATGGTTCCTAATTAAGGACTGAATTCTGAGAAAAAGAACCTCCCGCTCCCTTCCTGGCGCTGCACACACAGACTTTAAATTTGTTATAGACACTGTTTCCCTAACTTATGCGAACCTGAGAGCCCTTTTGTTACAGCTATTGACATCCTGTAGAAATAGTGTCCCAAAGGGCATGTTTGGGGAAATAATGTCTTACGCATTCACCTCCATGCACAGAAAAATTTGGGCTGAAAAAAAAATCAATAAATATAAAATAAATTGTTCTTCTCTCTTAATTTTTTTAAACTTAATGTTTTGAGTGGATCTAATTTCCTTTCTAATGTTTAATTTAATTTACTTTCTTTAATTTACATTTCTTTAACATTTCTTATAGCAGTTCTATTGGTGAAAAGTTCTGTCAACTTTTGTTTTTATCTGAAAACATCTCTATTTTCCCTTTTTTATTAAGTATATCTATGCTTTATAAATAGTTCTAGGTTGTCCTGCCATGGTGGGTCAGTAGTTGAATGTGGGCCTATGAACCAGGAGGTGGCAGGCTTGCTTCCCTGTGGGGGAAGCCAATTGATGATTCTCTCTCATCATTCATGTTTCTATTTCTCCCTCTCCTTCCCTCTCTGAAATCAATAAAAAAAACAACTAAAAAAAACACAAACATATTTTAAAAAAATACTTCTAGATTAACGTGTTTTTTTTTCTTTCATTACTTTAAAGATGGAGTTTGTTTTGTTCTGGTTTACCATATATCTGATGAGAAGTCAATGGTCATGCTTACCATTAATCCTCTCTGTATTATGTGTCTATTTCGCCTTTTGGCTGTATTTAAGTTTTTACTTTTACTTTTATTTTCTGGCAAGGTAACTATAACATCCCATACATTCTTTATGTTAATGAGGCTTGGGACAATGTGCTTTTTGGGTTTTTGGATTCAAAATTTTCCACATATTTGAAAATTTTCAGCCATTAATTTAAAAAATATGTTTCCCAATGTATCTTCTCCTTCTGAGACTCAGTTGATTAATTTAATATTATTTACAGGTCACTGAATCTTTGTTTATTTTTTTAACTTTTTTTTTATTTCTTGCTTTGGTTTGGATGTCTCCTATTGATCTGCTTCAGATTCACTGATCCTTTCTTCTGTAGTATCCAGTTTAATGTTAAATTTCATAAACTAAATGTCTCAATTCTAGAATTTCCATTTATTTGTTTAATAGTATGCATCTCTCAATTAGTACTTCTAATTTACTCAATCGTTGCATCCATTCTTTCAATTAAATTTCTAAACACTTTTAGAATGGTTGTTTCAAAGTTCTTGTCTGCTGATTTCAACATGTTTCTCATATCTAGGTTTATTTCAATTGACTGATGTTTTCCCCAGTTACAAGTAATGTTTTCCTGCTCCATATATCAAATAAATATCAAGAACTTTCTAGGTTTCCCATCTACACTAATAAAAGAGAAACATGCAAATTGGTGTCACTCCACTACACCCACCAGCCAATCAGCTGAGTATGCAAATTAACCCAAAAAAGATCGCAGTTAATTTGCATACGCAGGCACGAAGCAAAGACTGAAGATAACTGAAGATGGCGGTGGCCACGGAGCTGGAGCAAGCAGGAGGCTTGGGTTGCTCCTGGCGATGAAGGAAGCCAAGCTTCCCGCTGGCCCTGGCCTCCGCTGAATGAGGGAATGGGGGCCTGTGTCCCTGGGGGCGTGGCAAGCCTAAAACAGCCCTCAGCCCCTCACCCAGGCTGGCCAGGCCCCCCCAGTGGGGACCCTCACCTCATGGGGGTGTGGCTGGCCTGCAAACCACCTCAGACCCTTTTCCCAGGCTGCCCCACGCCCCAAGAGAACCCCTCACCCGATCCGAAACACCCTTCAGGGCAAACCAGCTGGCACACACCCATGCACCAGGCCTCTATACTAATAAAAGAGTAATATGCTAATTAGACTGGGACACCTTTCGGGAGACCTTCCGGACGTTCTTCTAGACCAAGCCATGGTGGCGTGGCTGAGGTAGAGGTGGTTAGAGGCCAAGAGGGGAGGGCAGTTGTGGGTGATCAGGCCAGTGGGGGGGGGGCATTGTGGGTGATTAGGACTGTGGGGGGGGGCAGTTGGGGGTGAGCAGACCAGCAGGGGGACCAGTTGGGGGCAAGCAGGTCATCAGTGGGTATCAGTTGGGGGTGATCAGGACAGCGGGGGGGCAATTTGGAGTGAGCAGGCCAGTGGGGAGGAAAGGTGGGGGCGAGCAGGCCGGCAGGAGGGGTAGTTGGGGGCAAGCACACTGGCACAGGGGGCAGTTGGGGGTGATCAGGCTGGCGGGGGGGGCATTTGGGGGCAAGCAGGCCAGCTGGCAAAGTGGTTAGTGGCTTTCAGGCAGGCAGGCAGGTGAGTGGTTAGGAGCCAGCAGTCCCAGATTGTGAGAGGGATGTCCTACTGCCAGTTTAGGCTTGATCCCTGTAAACCGGCAGTAGGACATCCTTCGAGGGGTCCCAGATTGGAGAGGGTGCGGGCCAGGCTGAGGGATACCCCCCCCCCCCGCATGAATTTTGTGCACTGGGCCACTAGTTTTTTTATATTATGCTTACCATTACAGATGTTATATTATTAAGAATCTAGATATTACTACTTTCCTATAAAGATTGTTGAGTTTATCCTAACAGGCAGTTAAATTTAGTAGCAAAGTAGCTTGATAATTTCAAGTCTTGCTTTTAAGCTATTTAGGTCCCATGTAGAATAATTGTAACTCTAATGCTACAGTAGTTCAACTCCTAAGATGTAGCTTTTCCAGTATTTCAACTGAATCTTGAGTGTTTAGTAATGTCTCTTTGTTTCTGGATCATCATAAGTCAGTGTCTTCTGAAAATTTGTGACCTCCTAAACCTCTATTCAGTGCACAGCTCCCAGGCAGCTGTTCTCTGTTAGGTCTCATGGAGTTTCACTCTGTTTGGACCCAGCTTAGTAATTCACCAAAGACTTAAGGGACCCATTCAGATTCCTGCAGCAGATTGCTCTGAACATCTTGCTTCTCTGAGGTACCCTGCACTGGCTACCTTAGTAGTCCCAACTTCTGAACTTTGCTTTTTCAGTTCAGCAAGACCACTCTGCTCTGTTGAGTTCTCTTCCATGGACTTTAATAAACTGCCTGCAAAAAGAAGCCTGGAAGATAATGGGCCTCCCTTTGTGTGTTTTCCTTTTCTCTTGGAGCATTGGCCCATGCAGGGTCATGTGTTCGACCCAAGGGCACATACTTGGGTTGCAGGTTCCATCCCTGGCCCAGTTGGGGCATGTGTGGGAGGCAACAAGTTGATGTGTCTCTCTCACATCATTGTTCCTTTCTCCCATCCACCCTCCCTCCCACTCTCTCTAAAAAAAGCAATGGAAAAAATACCTTGGGTGAGAATTACCAAAACAAAACAAACAAAACAAAACAAAAAGGAGAAATTTAAAGAAAATAAGGAGTCAATGGTCACAAGTAATTTCAACATCCACCAAGAAAATTCCATTGCATTTCAAAGGTTGGGAATAATCCCCTGGGACTTGCAGTTCTGTGCTCTGAGCTTGCAACTCTGCTGGCTAGGCTCCTCTCTGCCCTCTAAGATATCCTTTTTTTTGTTTTGTTTTGTTTTGTTATTCCATAGCTTGTGTTTGCAACTGAATAGTTTTATCAACTTGTTTCTTGCCTGTAGAATTTTGAAGAATCTGGCTGCTTTCCTTCACCTAATATTGTTTCTTTCCTCTTGATCCAAGCCTGCAGTATTTCTGGTGATATAAAATTCTCAAGAATTTTCTAGGTTTCCCATGTATATCATAGGGATTCATTCCATCAGATAAGGGATTCACTCCATCAGATAAGGGACTTATCCACAGATCTTTCCTACATAATCCTCTCTCTCTCTCTCTCTCTCTCTCTCATCTATCTCTTTTTTATATTTCTCTGAGATGGCTGAGAGGATCTTTGAGTCATATCATCAATCTCTTCAGTCTCATTGTGTGACTGAATACTCTGACCTTTTGATTTTTCAGACTTATTAGCAAAGAGTTGAGCAAAGCCTTGGCTTTTCCTTGAAATCACTCTTTCCTGTTGACAGATCCTTTAAGTTTAGCATGTTTTGCCATCTGGGTAAGCTGATAAAAGTTCTGGTTCTAATAGTTATATCCTGCAGACCCTGAGCGACAGGTGAATGATTACTCTGACACAAGTTTCTGTGAAAGAGAGGGCTAAGGGACTGCTTGGCTTGAGAAACCAAACAGCCCTGTTCACCTGCCTCCTTGGGCTTTTATAGTAACAACAGCTTGAACTAAAATTAACTGTTAGATACTATAAGTAGGGTAAGCATCCTTGAGAAGACACATGCATCTGCAGTGTCCTGTAAGCAAGGATGTCTAAAGATGAAACATAAAGATTCCAGTAGAACACCTGGGGGCTCAGACTTGTTTGGAAAAGTCAAGGCAGGGTCTGCCGACTTTGACTTCGGCAAGTTCCCCTGAAAGGCCCCCCAACCTTTTTGGAGATTCCTCCTCACAGACTTTCTAACCAAATCTCGTGCTTCCCTACAATATCCTCAATTTATCTCATCTTGCATTTTACTATAGAAGAGCAAGAAAACACACACACACACACACACACACACACACACGACTCACCTTTAACACTTTGCTTAGAAATCTCAGCTAAATATTAAAAGTCAGTGCTTAAAAATTCTGCTCTCACCTCTATGCAGGCCACAATTTCACTGTTTCCTGCTATTATATAAGAAGTATCCTCTTTCTTCCAGTTTGCAATTACATGTTATTCACTTCCTCTGGAACTTCACCAGAACTGCCTTTGATGCCCATATAACTACTAAGAGTCATTTCATGATGATCGGGCTTTCTCTAGAGTGATTTAGTTTTTCTCCATAGTGTTCCTCACTTCCTTTTGAGTCCTCCCTGGCCGTTATTAATGTCCATATTTCTACTAACAGTCTCTTCAAGGTCATTTTATGGTTTTTCTATCATGTTCCTCAATAATTTTTAGCCTCTGACCACTGCCTGACTTCAAAGCCACTTTGCACTTTTAGGTATTTGTTGCAGCAGTAACCCTGTGCTAGACAGCAAATTTTATTTTAGTATTTTATTGCTGCTGTGACAAATCCCACTTACTCAATGGCTTAAACAATGCAAATTTAATGTCTTACAATTCTGTAAGTCAGAAGTCTGACATGGGTGTCTCTGGGCTAAATCAAGATATCAGGAATGTGTTTCCTTTCCAGAGGTTTGGGGACAATCCATTGCCTGGCCTTTTCCATCATTCATAGAAGTTGCCCAGATTACTTGGTTCATAGCTCCTCTCCTTCACCTTCAAAGACAGCAACAATGGGTTGAGTCCTTCTCCCATCACATCTTTCTTTTCTTTTCCTTCTCTTTCTATCTCATTTCTCTAAGCCAGTTTAGAACAGTTCTACGTGTTGTTTAAGGATTCACATAATCAGATTGAACCCACCCAGGTAATCCAGAAGGATCATCTCCCTTCTCAAGGTCCATAGACTTACCCCCTTTTTGTCATGTAAGGTAACATACTCTCGAGTTCTGGGGATTAAGGTATAAATATTTTTGAGGAGCCATTATTCTACTGATCACAATTTGTTTCCTAACATTTTTGTAACATTTGTAGTTGTTTACTACAGAAGAGCTAATCTGTTACGACATATTCTATCATGACCAGAAATTGTAAATGAAAAATAGAAGTTTCAAGGATAGTTTTATGTCACCATGTTTTTTTAGTTTTAAGAGGGACACCTTTTCTTATAGTCAGATATAATTTTATTTCATTTATTTATCATATCATTTTATGTCTTTGAATATTCCTGTGGAAATGTCATATTGTAAAAATTTGAAAAAATATGTTAATACATCTCACTACATTAACAAAGATTGAAATATGAGAATCCTGAAAATGTAAAAGTCTTAAAAATTAGCATAAGCTAAGGAATTCCAAAGTTAAGGAATAAGGAATGATTGTAAACTATAATTATGTTATGCTACATGGGATTATTCTGTATACTAAGAGACAGGAATATTCACCATTTTTGTCATGATCTGTCTTGCATTACATAAGTTTTGAATTATCTAAAGACTATGGCAAGGCAGGCTGAGCATAAAACATAACTGCCTCATACTAGTAAAACATTTTGCTATCAAGATTACTTCTAAAGTTGTTATAGAAAATATCTGAAACATAAAAATAAACATAAAATACACAAAATATTTTTCAAAAATATAACAAACATCTCACATTAAATTTGTTTCAAGTGTTTGATTATTGAATTGTAGTAGAGGGAAAGATGATTGCAAATTCCTTAAGAAATATGTGAGAAAGAGAATAAGCTAACATTATAAAAGTTTGCATTGGTTAAAAGGTTAGGAAATGTTAACACATTAATACCTAGGTATGTCTGGGAAATATATAAAACAGCAAAGCTCAGAAAAATAAAAGTACCATTCCAATTAGCTATATGTTTTATTTTAATTATAAATGAAACATTTAATTATATTGAAGAAGCTAGCTAAACTTTGAAAATCATTATTAAATAATAAAAATACAAAGATAACCTTAATTATTTTAAGTGTGAACCATCACCTCTGACCAAAATTATTACAGATTTATTCTCAGTGATATATGTAAACAGCAAGGTGTTTTACTAAATTACAACATTTAGTAAATTTTTAGAAGTTGTAAATAAAATAGAAGTGACAAAAAACAAGAAGATAAACTGTTAATTGTTGCCCTTGACATGTAATTAATAATGCCTTATTTAAGTATGTAGAATTTTATGATTTATAAAATATGTCCATAATACTCATTTTTTCCCCCACAACTCTATGACCAAAATGAATAAAAGGCTTAGGAAAAGGGGTAGTAGGATTTAAAGTTTTCAGAGGAACTTTTTCTTTGTTTCCAATTCCATTTTAAACTTTTAATTCTTACTTTCAAATTCTGATAATATTTAACAGAATGAAGGCTGAAAGCTTATAAAGAAAATGTTCCTTGCCTCATTTCCTCAAATAATGTAAGGATAGAATCAGAAATGCTCTTAACATAACTAATCCATGTAATACAAAAGCCAAACCTGAACATTCCAATATTATTGAGGAACATCTACACTAATAAAAGAAAAACATGCAAATTAACCATCACTCCACCACTCTGCTACACCCACCAGTCAATCAGAGTGACTATGCAAATTAACCCAACAAAGATGGCGGTTAATTTGCATATGCAGGTGTGGAGCGAAGACTGAAGATGACTGAAGATGGCGGTGGCCATGGAGCAGGAGCGAGCAGGAGGCTTGGGTTGCTCCCGGTGATGGAGGAAGCAAAGCTTCCCGCTGGCCCTGGGCTCTGCTCAAGGAGGGGCTGGGGGCCTGGGTCACCGGGGGCAACCCAGGCTTCCAGTCCACCCTGGGCTCTGCTCAAGGAGATGGGAAAAAAAAAAAAAAAAAGAGCGGCTGGGAGCAGCCAGAACAGAGAAGCCAAGCCTCGCTTCTGCGGCTGGACCAAAGGCCTGGGTCCCAGGTGCTGGAAGAAAATCGGTGCCGGCAGCCAGGGGAAGGAAGGCCTATTGCGCGAATCTTCATGCAACAGGCCACTAGTGGAATCACTGAGGCCTATTTGAGAGTCGCCATGGCTGGGAGCGTGATCTCAGAACAGTTAAAAACATGTTCGTGAAGGGATGTTATGGGTTCTCTCTCATCAAAAAGCCCACAAGTGTCTGTGCTACACCAACAGGGTTGCTTTAACTTGGAAGCCTTCATCCGCAAGCCCACCGCCTCCAGGAGCTGGCGGGAGGTTGAAAGTGGCCTTGGGTAGATGAGGCCCGTGCCAGGTGACCTGGCAGGTGTCAGCAGCTTGGCTGTCTGAGCCCGAAGCACCTGGAGACAGGCTCTGACGTCACCACAGTGCGGAGGATTTGACAGCAGCAGCAGCTTCAGAGCTTGTTGCTATTTGTTTTATTTATATCTCCTTTTCCCTTTAAACCTCTCCAGGTTGTGTTTGTTCGAGAGAGGAGCAGCCTTTGCAGCCTCCTCTGTGGAGAGCAGGCCTTCGATCTGGGTTCACAGGCAGCCAGAGTCCTGTTTAGAAACACGTGTAGGTCTTACATTATTTGCTCTGTTACCAATAAAGAGGGTTTTAGATTCTGGCACGTAAATATGTTTTCTGCTTATCCACGAGGGCAGGAGGCTGAGCGCAGCCATAGGCACAGCCACAGTTCTTCACTCCTTCACAGGCCTCTGTCCAAGGGTGGCGGTGCAGGCGCCTCACACACGGAGGGGGTCGGGGAGCAGGGTGGGACAGCCCTGCTTTTCCCAGACCTTCTGTCTCAGTCCCCATCTTCCTGCTCCGGGTTTGTAGCATCTTCCTTTTGAGGCGGATTCAGGCATCTGGGGGGCATGATGTTTATCACATGCTGTTTTCCGTGTGGGTGGTCAACAGGGGGTGTTCCTGAACCAGGATTCCTTCGGCTTTGCAGTAGGGGCTGGGGAGGGGAGACAGCATGAAGGTGCAAACACAACCCGTGGGGACTCCTCGCTGAGCGCCTTCTGTATACCTGGTGGCATCTCCCCTCAGAAGGGGTGCTCCCTGTGTTTGCGACCAGCAGGTGTGTGTGTGTGTGTGTTGGGGCGGGGCGGGGGCGGGGCGAATCAGGCTGGTTGGCTGCCACAGTACCTTCATAGCCGCAGTGTCAGTGGGTGGAGCAGAGTACCTGGGACTCTGGATTCCCTCTGGGGTTTGCAGAACCGCCCCCTCCCTCTGTTCTCCCATTCTCCTCAGGGGCTGTGGCTGTTGGCAGAGGCAGGACGATGGATCCCTGATCAGACCTACCGCCTGAACTCCAGGGAGGTTTCCTGACCCCTCTGTGTCCCCCGCTCACCTGAAGCCCCTAAAATAGTCAGGGTGCCCACTGCTCAGAGGCTCCTGTGAGCTCGTGGAGGTGGGCCCTTGGTCATCGGTTTTTATTTTTATATACATTTCTTCCGTGTGCAGTGATCACACTTCATCTGGAGCAGGGCGGGCTCAAGTGACCTTGTGGAGCGTCTAGGGAGGGGAAGCAGCCTCAGTGCCATAGTTGTCAGTGCTGCAGCTCCGGACCACCCCACTTGGTTTTAAATGCAAACCCACCTTGGACAGGCCTTGAAGGTCTTTTTTCCTTCTGCTGCTCACATTCAAGTGCCGGCAGCACTGGTCCCTTGGTGCCTGCCCTGTCCTCTTCAGATTGACCCTGCAGGACTACTAAGGGAGCCAGTCCAAGGGAGGGGAAGCAGCCTCAGTGCCTGAGGCTGAGTTCCAGGAAGCCGGCAGCGCTGGTCCATTGGTGCCTGTCCTGTCCTCTTGAGATTGACCCTGCAAGACTACTAAGGAAGCCAGTCCCCAGTTCCACCCCACTCCCAGTGCTGCTTGGGCAACCTCCTCCTGTCCAGTCTGACCTGTTATTGCATCCTGACCTAATTAGCATATTTCTCTAACATATATATATTTGGAGAATGGGGATAGCGAATATAATGTGTAAAATAAGTTGACCCAATTCTAATTACTTTGGTTAAATCTATGAAACTGTGCTATATTTTAGCAGAGTTGATTCTCTGGGAAATCTTAAATCTGACAAAGTTCCTCGAAGGCAGCGGTTCTCAACCTGTGGGTCTCAACCCCTTTGGGGGTCAAACGACCCTTTCACAGGGGTCGCCTAAGACCATCGGAAAACACATATATAATTACATATTGTTTTTGTGAGCAACATTACAGTTATGAAGTAGCAACGAAAATAATTTTATGGTTGGGGGTCACCACAACATGAGGAACTGTATTAAAGGGTAGCAAAATTACAGTTATGAAGTAGCAACGAAAATAATTTTATGGTTGGGGGTCACCACAACATGAGGAGATGTGTTCTATGTATGTACCCTTTTCTTCTTCCTCTTCTTCTTCTTCTTCCTCCTCCTCTTCTTCTTCTTCTTCTTCTTCTTCTTCTTCTTCTTCTTCTTCTTCTTCTTCTTCTTCTCCCCTAATTTTGCTGCAAATTTTCATGTTAAGTAATGATCATGGCTATACAACAAAGCTTTGGCATTGAAATAGTCCCAAGGACTATTGGAAAGGAGAAGTTGGGAAAGAGGAAGGAGGAGGTGATAACTCCATGTAATGTTATAAAACACCATAAGGATCATAGTATAAAATTCTAAGAGAATGGGTTTTGAAAGATTCCTCTTCCCTCACCACATCCTCTTGTCCCCGGCCTGAGAGAACTTGTCTTAAGACCTAGTTATTTGATTACGGACCAGTTTCTATGTACAGAGTGGTTAAAATTGAACGAAAATCTTTTTAAAGTAAAGAAATAATTTAGTTTCTAGGTTGTATTTCACATGTTGGGAAAAATATATTTGGTGCCACTGGGAAATTATCTCAATCAAATCATTCCATTTTGGAAGTTCTATCCTGCTGAGATAGCAAGCCAGCTAGCTATTTGTGCCTGTTTTACTGAAGATTCACTATAGGATTGGAGAGACTGTGTCTATAAAGTTTCCTAAACATGCATATTTAGAAACCAAATTTAAGATTTCCATCATAATAGATAATTTAATCCAAACTTAATCCACATCATCAGCATTTGTTTTTGTCAACATGAGTGCAGCAATATATTTTAACTTGAGTTCTTTAGGATGAGACAAATTTATTTTTTCATTCATTTTTTTAATTACTGTTACTTACCCTTAAGTATATGTCTCAAATCCTATATAATAAAAGGCTAATATGTGAATGGCAGAACAACCAGTTGCTATGAAATGCGCTGACCACCAGGGGGAGCATGCAGAACATGGTGGGCATCGGCCATGACGGGATGGTGGAGCAGGTGAGCAGGGGCACCAGACCAAGGCGGGGCGCCGGTCGCTGTCATTGGGGTGAGCCTCTGGTGGTTACGGAAAATCCTTTGCTCCTGTGCACCACGGTCCCACCTGGCACTTGCACCTGCTGCTGGTGCTGGAGCTGCTGTGTGCATGTGCTGCCGGCGCCCGGTGCCGGCCTCAATCACTCGGTGCCATCAGCGGGTGCAAGCGGTGGCTGCTGGCCCTGATTGCCCCTCAGGGCTTCTCCACCTCCCCCTGCTCCTAAGGGGCAATCGGGCTGACATCCGCCTCTTGCACCCACTGCCAGAGATGACCCCACTAGCACCCGCTGCTGGTGCCAGCTCCACTCGCATCCGCAGCCAGTGCCAGAGCCACCACTTGCACTGGCTGCCAGAGCCTGGTGCCAATCCCGATAGCTCAGCGCCATCAGCAGGTGCGAGTGGCAGCTGCCAGCCCCGATCACCCCTGAGTGCTTCTCCATCTCCTGAGGGGTAATGGGGGCAGCAGCTGCCGCAGCTTGCACCCGCTGACAGCGACCACCCAGCTCGCACCCACTGCTGGCACCAGCCCCAATAGCTCCACGCCGTCAGCAGATGTGAGCAGGGCCAGTGCCATCAGTGCATGGGAGTGGTGGCGGGAGCAGGGCTGCCAGGAGACAGGGGACAAGGGGCCATGGTGGGATGCGCTGGGCAGGGGCACGGAGGATGGGCCGAGACCTGCCCCTCTGCCCACCACAGCCTCGCGGCCCACAGTTCCTTTTAAGGTGCACGAATGTGTGCAGTAGGCCCCTAGTGAAATAATAATATTCATAGAAGTTAAATCACTATAAAGAATTGTTAATTAAAAAATAAACTACCTATTTCCTGAATTCACTGAATTTGCATTTATTAAAGTAATCTGTCTTTAACTTTGAGATCAACTTCTTTATGATGGCTTCATGTAAAATGCAGGTACATAGATATCTTTGCTCATCTCATCACTAACTTAAAATATTTATGAGCTCTTGGTACTATACTAAAACTTAAATACATTATATATTTCATACATTCTCATTCGACGAATTTATAGACAAAAAAATTTTTAATGTAAATGTCACCAAATGAGAGGACTATAAAGTGCTACTCAGAATAATAAAATTCCACATACGTACCTCTGCTGATAACTGCATATTGGGCCTTACTCTAGATTTACTGGTAGCATACACTGTTTTTTGGTAGGTGGTACTGGGTTCACCTACCATTTACTTGGGTAGATGGTACTAGAGCCAGGTAGTTCAGAGGATCCGTCTCTGAAGAGACAAGAATAGGACACAATGTGGGGGGAGGTCTAGTGGCCACCCTGCTGTCATGGCTCAGCAATGAGGATGGACACCTGCAAATGTGAAGATCTTCACCTCTGCCACATGGGAATCAATTACCTGGTTCTTTGTGCTTGGAAGGAGAAATCCCCCCTCCTCCCCCCACCCAAATGAGACCATCCTCACTTTGTTCAATTCTACATCAAAGCCTCCTTTGAATTTACCTGATTGAAGGACCCCAGTGAGGAGCCCAGGGCCAGGACAAATATTCTATGTATGATTTTTCAGGCCCAATCATGGACTATTCCAAAGGCTTTAGCTGGCAGTCCTCACAGGGGAAAGCTTCCCTTTCCACACCAGGTTTTGTGTTTGAGTAGTGAATTGCCGTCTCCAAAGGGAGTGGCTGCCCATGCTCATATATATGCACGTGTGCATGGCTAGCCCAGGCATCTTCTTCAGATGCCTCTTTTTCTGGGTCCTTCACAGAAGGCTTCCTCAGGCGCCTCTTCTGAAACATCCTTATTAGGGGGAGAGGCGGAGGGGAGCCTTGAAAACACTTTTCTCCACTCCGAATCAGTAGGTACTCAATACTTTTCCCCTCCTAGCTCCTCCTCGTCACCCTCGCCCAGGCCTCCTGTGCCCATACAGCTGCAGGAAGCTTGTGTTCGGTGCTCCCTGCAGTGAGATGCTCCCAGGTCTACGCTGTCCACCTGATATTTGACCTCTGAGCCATTCCATGAAGGACAATGGAAGAAGGGGAGGGGGAGAGGTTGGCGCTGTCTCTGGTTTAGACTTTGCTCCTACTGTCACAGTAGGTGATTAAAGGCATGGCTATTACTTTCATTTCTGACTTGTTTCTTTAGGCAACTACTTTTATGCCTGGCAGCTCAGCACTCTCTAGCTTGGCTGAGCTCCTGACATCTAGGATATACGCCCAACTTGGATACAAGAGGGGCTAAGAATTCAAATGTTCTGGCTTTTATCCTGACAATATGGAAGGCTAATGTGAGAAATTGCCAACATATAGGAAACATATTCTAAGGTGCTAGGTAGCTATTCATGAAACTAATAAATTATGACTTTTTAAGCAGTTGTAATGAACTAGAGGTCTGGTGCATGAAATTCATGTGCGGGTACGGTCCCGAGGCCTGGCCTGCAATCAGGGCCATCTTTCCCAGCTGCCCGAAGCTGGCCCTGTCCCCCGCGGCCACCCACTCCTGGTTCCCTGTTCACATTCCAGTGATCGGTGCCTGACAGCCAGAAGGGACAGAGAGGTCGGTTGTTAGCACCTGCTCATTGGCCCCACCCCCACCAAGGGTAGCCATCAGGTGATTGGAGCCTGCCAGCAGGGGAAAGGGACCAAGAGGTGGTCAGTGTGCCTCATAGTGACTGGTCCAGAGGTCATTCTGGTTGTTCTGCTGTTAGGGTCAATTTGCATATTACCCTTTTAATATATAGGACTAGTGGCCCAGTGCACGAAATTCATGCACGGGGGTGGGGGGGGTGGGGAGGGGAATGTCCCTCAACCCAGCCTGCACCCTCTCCAATCTGGGACACCTCGAAGGTTGTCCTACTGCCGGTTTACAGGGATCGGGCCTAAACCAGCAGTTGGACATCCCTCTCACAATCCGGGACTGCTGGCTCCTAACCACTCACCTGCCTGCCTGCCTGCCTGATTGCACTTAACCACTCTGCCTGCTGGCCTGCTTGCCCCCAACTTCCCCCTTCCACCAGCCTGATCACCCCCAACTACCCCCCCATGCCAGTGTGCTCACCCCCAATTGCCACCCCTGCTGGCCTGCTTGCCCCCAGCTTCCCTCCCCACTAGCCTGCTAGCCCCCAACTTCCCCCCTGCTGGCCTGCTCACTCCAATTTCCCCCCCCCCAAGTCCTGATCACCTCCAACTGACCCCCACTGATGGTCTGCTTGCTCCCAACGGCCCCGCCCCCCCCCATCAGCCTGATCACTCACAACTCACCCACAACTGCCCTCCCCTCTTGGCCTCTAACCGCCTCTACCTCGGCCCCGCAACCATGGCTTTGTCCAGAAGAATGTCTGGAAGGTCTCCTGGAAGGTCTCCCAGTCTAATTAGCATATTTCCCTTTTATTAGTATAGATAGAGGCCTGGTGCATGGATGGGGGCCGGCTGGTTTGCTCCAAAGGGTGTCCCGGATCAGGCTGGGGGTCCCCACTGGGGTGCCTGGCCAGCCTGGATGAAGGATGGCTGTTTGCAGGCTGGCAAGCCCCCCAGCGGGGACTCTCACCCCATGGGGGTGTGGCCAACCTGGGTGAGGGGCTGAGGGCCGTTTTCAGGCTGGCCACAGCCCCTTCAGGCTGGGGGTCCCCACTGGTGTGCCTGGCCAGCTTGGGTGAGGGGCTGGTGGCTGTTTTCAGGCTGGCCATGCCCCCCCCAGGTGACCCAAGCTCCCAGCCTCTCCTTATTTTCTTTTTTTTTTCAGTGCCTCCTTGAGCAGACAGCCCCTCCTTGAGCAGAGGCCAGGGCAGGCTGGTAGCAGGTATCTGGGATTTATTTATCTTCTATAATTGAAACTTTGTAGCCTTGAGCAGAGCCGAGGGCCGGCCAGGGCAGTGGGAAGCTTGGCTTCCTCCATTGCTGGGGGCAACCCAAGCCTCCTGCTTGCTCCAGCTCCATGGCCGCCGCCATCTTAGTTGGGTTAATTTGCATACTCACTCCTGATTGGCTGGTGGGTGTAGCAGAGTGGTGGAGTGATGGTTAATTTGCATGTTTCTCTTTTATTGGTGTAGATAATGCACTACACTGGCATATATAAACAGCATTTATGTCATTCTTTACTGTTCCTCTAGATATTGGTCCCAATGCTATTACAATTTATCTTTAAGTAAAGTGGAATTCAGAGAGGCTAACTATGAAAGTTACAAAATTAGTTTCAGAATTAGATCTTGATTTAATTATCTCTCATTCAAAACCATACCTTTCCCCTTTTTTTGGTCTACTGCCATATAGAAACTTTTCTAATAAATAGATGCTCAATAGTAATTAATTAAGTTGAAATGTTAATGTTTCTTGATAAATAAAAGCTGAGCTCTGATTTAGTCTAAAATTAGCTCATCTTTTTTCCCCCCTAAAATTAATTAGACTATCTTGCCCAAGTTTCAGAAACCTGTTTCTCATGATGTAATATAATTTACTGTTTCTGATTTTATAATAGAATCTGTTGTGCACAGCATATGAAGCTAGGAAGTGAGATAAACAGGCTTTGGGGTGTCAGATGTCTTAATTCTGACTCATTGAATAAGTCACCCAGTCGATTTTTTAAATCAATAGTAAAGTAGAAAAATAGAAGGGGAGAAAGGTCAGGAACATTTTTTTTTTCTTCACAAGTGTACTTGTTTCTGCAAATGGTCTCAATGAATCATTTCAAAATTGAACAAGAAACAGATGTCAGTTAATTAGAGATTTGAATTTAATGACATGGTTGCATAGGTATGGCACACAAAACATCTGTGTTCTCGTGCCTAACATTAATTTAATTTCTTTATAGGAATCATTTACATTTTTCTTCATTTTCAATACATTAATTTTTACCACACAAAATAACATTGTGGTTTTGAAGTCTTTGCCATCTAGATGGGCCACTCACAGTGAGGCCGACTCTACAGCTCTCGCTTAGGAAGTTCTGCATTCTATAAGGAACCATATGCAAGAATAACAAGGTACGACAAATTAATTCTAAATTACATACACATTACCCTCTTTGTGCCATGTGAGGAGATTTGGGATTAGTAGGATTAATAGGTCATACCATATGGAATTGTATGGTATGACCTATTAATCCTGCTAGGATTTGAGCATTTTCAGATTTCACTTTATTCCTGCTTTGCACCATTATACTTGTAAAACACAAGATAAGACCAGTCTAATGCTTGATGTCTAATCAATATACTTGAATAAATAATGCCATTTTATTCTCATTAAAAAAATGAGAATCTAATGAAAAAAATAAATAGACAAACAAAATAGATCCAGAGTCAGAAGCATGGAACAGACTGACTATTCCCAGAAGGTGGGGGAGGGGCAGTTGGGAGGGGGTAGAGATTAACCAAAGAACTTATATGCATATATGCATAACCCATGGACACAGACAATAGTGCTGTGAAGACCTGGGGAGGGGCAGGAGTGTGGAGGAGGAGGTCAATGGGGGGGGGAATATATATATATATATATATGGCAGAGATTGGGGCCTAGACCAAGGTTCCCTACATTCAGATAAAAACACCCTCTGCTCTGAGGAGGGTGTGATGATAGCTTTCTAAGAGCTGCTTGAATTCCCCTCGGAAATATAAGACACACTCCTGAGTCAAGTGCAGTACTAAAGAAAGTGGGTTTTGGCTTTAAAGCTCAGACAGATTGCTGTGAGGAGGAAAGTTAAAAGCATGGTCTTGGTCAGTCTCTTGGTGACGGGGCTCCCAGGGTAGTTTCTGAAAACTGGGATTTCAATTCCTTAAAGAGAAAGAACCTTATTTGAAGCAAATTTTTCAAGTAAAGATTTAAAAAATTCATTTCATAACTTAAGAAGAAATAAAATTAAACCACAACCTTTTGGTGTACAGGATGACACTCTAATCAACTGAGCCATCGGACCAGCTGAAATGTACTTTTTTATTTCAATTACAATTGATATACAATAT
The DNA here is from genome assembly GCF_000147115.1 of Myotis lucifugus. NCBI lineage: Eukaryota > Metazoa > Chordata > Mammalia > Chiroptera > Vespertilionidae > Myotis > Myotis lucifugus. The sequence goes on from NW_005871167.1 coordinate 206,393, forward strand.
TATATTAGTTTTAGGTATATAACATAGTGCTTAGACATTTATAAAACTTACAAAGTCATCACTCCAATAAGTCTAGTACTCATCCGACACTAGACATAGTTATTACAATATTTTTGACTAGCATTTACATGAGTTCAAAATGAAAACTCTGAAACAATTTATGCTCACGGAAGCCTTGCTTCTATTCTGCACCCTTCACTTTGTTCCTTCGCCACCTGAAATTTAGAATTATTCTTGATTTTTAGTTTACTCTTCTGTTATTCCTTTTTGAATACATGAGCACCCCCCCCCTAGTTACTTATAAGCCCCTCCTTTATTGCTAGGTGAATACTATAAATAATATTAGCACTTTGCTCATTTTACCTATTAAGATATACTATAAATTACTCCATATGAGTGTATGGAAATGTTTATTATCTCTTTTATTACCCATGGTAAAAAGATTGGTCTCAATCAGGGGAATGGAGGCAGTATTTAGAAAATAGAGTAAGTTTGATTGCCACATACGTTTCAAATGAGAGCAATATTATATCATCTTAATTTGAAGATTAGGAGAAGGAAGGGAGAAGGAAGAAGGCCATACTAGCTTATTTATTATTTTTCATATTAGGTTACAAATATAAACACACAACATATTGGTGTAAAGAACACAACTACAAATCTCTCTAAACACCAAAATATAAAGCATAGGGATTTATGTTTTATAAATGTTTGTGTCCAGTAATGGAACTACTAGAAATGTATTCAAAATATGCAATGGGAAAAAATACAAAATGACTTTTCAGTGATTAATCTGTGTGCCATTAATGGTGATAGAAAAACACTGAATATAGCCTAAAAGTCCATCAATAGAACAGCTGGTTGTGTAAATGATGCTACATTCAGACAAGCGGGTACCATATGTGGTAAAAGGAAGAGAAATACTTCCATACACTTAGAGTAATCTACAGTATCTCTCTCATGCAATTCTTTTTGCCAAACCTATCAGTACAGTTCATCTTCTTGTAGCATGACCAAAAAAAAAAAACTATACAAAATATTAGTTCCTATTATCATGTCATGCAAATAGTCTTTTGAGACCCAGAGTACTTCCTTTACTTTAGTCATGATATACTTTATTCATTAATTAAGTAAATTACTTATGTATTCACTTAATCACACAATGTAATGCTGAACAGAACAAAGACTTTAGCCCTGTCTATTTTATGGATGAGGAATCTAAGAACTGAGGGTTTACCACTCTGCTATAACAATTTAAGAATCATGTCTACATGGAATCTACCATATCCTTTTTAACCTTTTTTTGATGTATGCACATGAAACACTAGATCTTTAAAAAGATGTAAAGTCAAACTTTAGAATTTTGTAACATACATATAATGTGCCCTATCAGGATTATATGTTATATAAATAGTATTCTACTTCCCCATTTTTCACCTTTAACCAACTCTTCCTTCTACTCACCACTTTTGTTTGAAGTTCCAATGATGTCTTTCATTAAATGTGAATTACTGCTTTAGGTTCTTCCATTTCTTATTAGCACAACCGGTTTCTATAAACTTTTCATGGGTGCTACAATTTGTCTGCCTCTCTCATAGCTTACCTTCCCTGTAACAGGAATTCTGGGGGTGTCCCTCCATTTGACTAATCTATGATTCACAAGTTTTAGGAGTTCCCATCTCACAAAAGGGCAGAGCAGCCTGGCTGTACTTTCTTAAAAGAAGGTTTGCCTTCTCAATAACATTGCTCTTTCTTATTGCCCCCAGCCTGCCTATAGCTGAGTGCTAACTTGACTTTCTCTTTTGGACTTATGACTTTTTCTCATCAAATATATATTCCCAATAGAAAGATAACTTTTTTGGTATTATAATATCTGTGAGTTTATATCTGGCACATAGCCACCATACATTTGTATATAATTTATGAATGTGAGTGAAACAATGTGAAAACATGAGAAAATGGAGAGCAATATAATATTGAGTCATAGGCCACCATTTATTGATTGCAGGAGAATCTTAGTGCCCTGATGTATTTTAAAATACCAATGCAAACCTACAGCAGGATCGCATTAATTCATAGGATGAGACTTGAGTCAACATGTAGCATAGACTCAAACAAATATTGGGAATCAAAATGCACTACACAACTTAACTGCCTTCATTTACTCCTAATTTGAATTGTCTGCTGTGTCCCATCCTGGGGGCAAGAGAGGTGATGCAGTGGGAACCTTGCTGGCACTTTTTGGCAACCCAGTGAGCACAGAGTGACATTCCGCTATATTAAGTGTGAAGGCTTTGCAACTGGGAATGCGGTTTACTAAGGACGTTTGTGACACTGTGGATAACGTGTGGAGCATCCACTTGGTCCCCAAGATACTGTAAAATTAATACTTTTTTTTACAAAGACACCTGGACACCAAAGCCAATTTCTGTGAGAACTGCATTTCTTGTATAATTCTGCTATGCTATTTTTGCCTTTGCTATAAATAGCATCACAAATGAATGGCAGTTTCATGGTCTCTACAATTTGGGGTTTCTTAGCATTTAATTAACGCATGCTTATCAGTCTGAAAACATGAAGAAGTGACAACCTACTTCATTTTGCCTTATCCATAATATAAAGGTAATTTTTTCAGTACCTCTACCTAATGTATATAAATTCCTTAGTAATCACAGATGAATCATCAAAAAGCAGATAGAAAATAATTTATAATTATTATAAAGAAGAAGTTAAAGAACTAATTTAGGAACAAACAGGGTTTAATTACTAAGAACTAAGAACTAAGACACTTTCTAAAGTGAATCACAGTATGTTTTATCAAGGCAAAAGAATTTCAAAGACAGTTTAATTGAAATTAAGATATTTTCTCTTTCAAAGGCTTTTTTGATTGCTTATTCAACTGTCTGTAACTTCTGGATATATCACAAAGAGTTAGTGTTACTTCCTAAAATACCACACAAAAAAAAACATCTTGAAGGATTTTTATCCATTAACGCTTTGTCTTGACTCAGTTACTGCTCAAGAAGTGTTCTCTGTTTATTGCTATTAATAATTTCTAAGCACAAAATATCAATAGATAGATTTTTAAATGATAATTTAAATTCTCTGAATCTTAACTGAAATTTGCCAGTATCCTAAAAGTAAAAGTGATATTTCCAAATCAAAACAACCTTTGATCCTCATAGATAAATATTTCGTAGTATACATATACTTTCCACAAAGCCATCTAGATGAAAAGTGGATCCGTTTGACTACTGGAAAAACAATTCTAAGCATACTTACTCATATCTTCTGTATGAGTGGACAGAATAACTAGCAGGCTATAGAGATACAATTCATTTAATTTATTTAAATTTTAATGATCACAACATTATTTTTACCATTATTGAACTAAATTTAATCTAAACCATTTAAAATATGGTAATTTCCAATGTTTTAGTATCAGCAAATTTGAATGAGCCCTATCTAAAACCAGATTAATTTACTAGATTTTTATTTTGCTAGATATTGCTTGATTAGTTACAAAGAAATACTCATGAATGAGTTGTTTCATTTTTTCCTGCAATAATGCTTCTTTAAAACAATACTCCAAGATCTCAGAGGATTACATAAAGAAAATGTGTTTCATATTCATAGTATTACAGATTAATCGCAGTTTGCTGATATTGGGGAGACTCAGATTGGCTTAGCCTGGGCCATGTGCTAGGATCGACCTTCATGGAGCTTTATTCCTCAATTCCAGATGAAAATTAATGGCTCTCTGCTCTCCTCATAAGGGAAGGGATAAGTTCCCTGAGTCTTGGTGGACACTTGCCATGTGTCTTAACACTTTGAATCAAAACTGGCACAGGTGTCATTCCCACTTTTAGTGAGTGAATATGAGTCCTCTGGGCAAACCTGAAGTCACTAGTGTGGAAAAGTACACTCCACCAACAGGGCAGCAATATAAAGGGGACAGAGGGAGGGAAGGATTGCGGTAAAATAATATAACCTGCCATGCCCTGCAACAGCTCTATCAGTTCTCAGGAAAACAGAAACGTGCATGTCATCTGTTTGTCCCAGTGAAGAGGCAAATATGTTAAGGTAAAATAGATGTGGGAAATAATGCTCTTCAAGTCCGTATTTCTAACCTTTGGTTACACATTATAATCACCTGGGGAAATTTTGTTTGTTCATTTGTTTTTAATGCAAAGGCCCAGGCTTATTCCCAAAGATTTGCATTTAATTACGATAAGGTGGGGCTCAGGCACCAGTATTTCTTTAAAAGCTTGATTTTAAAATGTAGCCCAGTTTTGAAAGCCACAAGGATACATTTCTCTAAAATGTGCTTTTATTAATAATGTCTTTGGGTCTCAGAGGTTTGTAAACTCAGATGTTGTTTAGAAAGTCAATTTAATCGGATAAATATGACTTTGATGAACTCAGCTGGTACTTCTCTTATAGACAATTATATCCTTTAAAGTCTGGCTAGTGATTTGACTGAAATTTAAATGGCTTTGGATAAACAGTATTCTCTGGTGCCGAGGTAGACATGGAACATGCAAATACTCTTCTTCCTTGTGGTCTTTGGAAAAAACAATGTTGTTTTGCAGCCAGTGACTGGGCAAAGATGTCAGGAAGGAACGATGGCCCTATTGATATTTTTTCTGTACTTTTTTCTCCTTTTAGTGTCTCAGTCTACCAGGTACCTTCACTTCACCATTGACTCAATCCAATCACTTCTCATGGCATCTAGACACTCTTAGCCATGATCTCAGTATGACTCAAGACCTACTTGTTGATTTTTATTCTCAGTATAAATTATAGAATCTTCTTTGGTGCAACTGTATCACTACAAAAGATACAGACCTGGCATAAGAAATCAAAAATTATAATATTAGTTATTTCTCTGACTTGATTTCTGTACCTTCAGTTTGTTATTTGTTTAATAATGGACTTTAAACAACCACTTCTACTTTCTTACTTAAAATAAATTTCACTTGTTTCTTTTTGCAACCAATCTACTGTACTGGAATTCTGCTACTCTCTTCTCTATATAGCATTAATTTATTTAACCAACTCATGTGCAACCAATGATTTGGATAACATTTTGCTTTTCAACAAAAGCCTTCAATGACTTTAACAACAACAAAATCAAAGACCTGAGAATTACTGAGAGTGTGAAATGAGATCTAAGATATTCCTTGGGAAGGAAAATGTTGCGTAAGATTCAGATTGTATTGTATATCCACTTCATAAGCCCATGGTATATATAGGATCATATCTATTTTAATATTAAAATTAACTGCAAAACACCATATGCTCAAAATCTCTCTTGGAAATTTTCTTACTGCAGTAAACTTAGGTAAATTCTGAGGTATGAGAAGCTGGTTCTGCTTGCTGAAGCTGGACTTGCAGGACAAATCCTCTAAATTAAAAAAAAAAAAAAAGGTCTTCTACACTCAAGGAGTGTGTGGCCTCTGCTGTTTTTGTCATTATCTGCAGCTTAGTGATCCACTTTCCAGCTGCTGGTGTTTTTGAAGGAGGATGACCTCCTTCTGCGTTACACTTGGCTAAGGGTGTAATGTAAAGTTCACCAAGGTTTATAACTCACTGTATTACACATTCGGGCTTAGTGCTTATTTCTGAGGGGCACTGCCCAGTTAGTTCCACGTTTCCCAGGTTTAGGGAGGCTAGAATCTCAGTCAGTTCTCCCTTTGGTGACCTTTGTTGTCTTTTCTTCCAGGAAACTTCAGTTGGATGTCAAAAGAGAAATGGATTTTATTTCTACTCCTTTGTTCCCAAAAGACAAATGATCTCAACATTTGTTTTGTCGTTGTTTGGTTTTTTTGTGTGGACACAGCGTTATTCCCTACAGCCATTGTTCATTCAGATATCCAATCTCCTTTCTCCACTGAGACACGGAGGAATAAGCAGTTACCTAAATGGATATTTTTACGAGTTGTGTATGCTATAGCAGGTGATGCCTTGATGGAATACTGTGTACTATCTATCAAGCTGCCCTTGGGTGGCATCAGAGTTGCCCTGCAAAATGCATACATATACTTTATCCCACTGCCTGAGAACTTTTCCTAGCTCCATCTTCAGCTCCTACCCTTCCCTATAGAATCTATTTCTTATCTGATGTTGACATAAGAAACATCCAAACCTGTAGAGAATTTTTATAAAAGCTTATTTGAACCAAACTGGCTATGTATGCCAGGGAGCAAGATGCTCCCAAGAACAACAGTTTGCAATTGATTTTATGCATTTGAACTCAAGGAGGACACTAAGGAAGACTGCATGAAGGCTGGAGAAAGCAAGGCAGGGATCAGATTACAAAATAGCTAGCAAGATTATGTGATCTCTTGAGGGTAGTCATGCCTTTGAGGGATATTACTTCTGGAATTTCAAATGTATGTTAACCTGAATGTCCAAGAACAATGGACAGGGCTGGCTTTAAAACCTTTCACTAAGGAAGCTACAGGCTTGGGGTGTGAGTACCCACCATGACCTGCCCAGTTAGTAATTTATGATTTACTAGCACCCTTTTTTTTATCCTCACTGAGTGCTCACTTATGGCTTAACTAGAGTTGGAATCCAAAAAGGATTATACATTACATGAGCAGGAGTATAAGGGCTTTGAAAGTGCATTTACACTCTGTAGCAATCACTCATCAGGCCACATACACACACACACACACACACACACACGACATGCACACACATGCACACACATGCACACACATGCCACTCCCACCAGGGCTCTCCAAGGTCTCCAAGACTCATCTTAGAAGACATTTTAATGAGCCCCTCTTGTTTAACATGACATCAGGGGACAGGGATCCGCCCTCCCATATAGGAAGGGAGCATACTCTTTGCCCAAGGAGCATCGGTTTATTGGGTCTGACCAGCTGTTGACAAAGCATCTTAGGGCCCAGAGCAAGGGTACAAATATAGGCACACACACTTCAGTTATAAATCAAGCTAACAAACCATTACATAAGATGACTATCCTACCTTGACACATGTATCTTTATAACAACCTGGAAGTCCAGATATGAACCGAAGCGTTTCCAAACTATTTGGATTTTCCTGGTTGTAATGGAGAGTGTCAGCACTGGACACAAGCCCTTGAACCCATCCAGGATCACTTAGACAGGGAGGTCTAGGGTTGGCAGTACCTAGAAACAGTCTATAAGTAGAAGGGGCATAGACTCAAAGTAGTTCCACTGCTTGGTCTCTTGACTACTTGACTTCTGTGCAAAGGTGCAGCCCGAACAGGGCCAGAGCTAAGTGCTGGGCCAGGGGACCATCTCTTGTCTGAGGCCTAAGGATAGAACCGAATAGGATTTTTTTCTGCATAATAAAAAGAGAGGAGTTTGGGACCTCTACAGAAATTTGGGAAAGAGACATCAGGAATCAGAAGATGGTGAGGGTGGTGACCAGGTGAGAACTGATGAAGGCTCTCCCCTTGATCAGGCTCCCCTGAGTTTACCTTTAGACTAGACCTCATTTTGGGGCTCTCTTTGGCCCCTTAGTATAGTTTTAATTAGAATTTTGCTGAGTCATTATTCAGATCTGTTGCAAGTATCTGAATAATATTTTCTTTAATGGGTCCCTAGAATGCAACAATAATTGAATAAACAAAATATTTTAAGAGTGGCAATGGTTGCTGTGGTTGTGAAGTTCTTAAAAAAAAAACGATAAATGTTGCCCTGGTCAGTATTGTTCAGTAGTTAGAGCATCGTTCTGCACATGGAAAGGTATCAGGTTCCATTCCCAGTCAAGGGCATGTACCTGGGTTGCAGGTTTGATCACTGGCCCTGGTCGGGGTGCAAGCGGGAGGCAACCAATCAATGTGTCTCTCTCACATAGATGTTTCTCTCTCCTCTTTCTCTCTCACCCCCTCCAGCCCTCCCTTCCATTCTCCCTAAATGTCAATGGAAAAAAATATATATCCTTGGGTGATGATTAACAAAAAAATAAATAAAAATATAAATAAAGCAATGAAAATGGATTTAGAAACATACAGAGCAAGGCAAAGCACCTTTTTATAAGGGATGGTCAGAAAGAAACAAACTGAGCAGAATGGAAAAGTATAGGAGTCCAAAGAGGAACAAGTAGGATGAAGCAGTTTTTGAAGCAGAACCAGATTTCCCTGATGCCATAGTTTACACAGGGAGTTGGTTTTCCTAGACTCCCATAGCCTCACCTGAAGGAGAGAGAGAAACATAACGCTCAGACACTCAGAAAATGCTGGACTATCAGTAACTCCAGAAAAATAAGAAGAATTCTATATTTCTAACTTATATATTCCTCCTGCATTTTTCTTAAGTGAGTGAAAATGTGCCTTGCACCAAATTCAATAGTAACAAAACTGTATACAGAAAAAAGAAAGCCTTCTACTCCTCTCTCCAGCTACTCATTTTCCCTCTCTGGGGTAACTATTGTTGCCTGATTTTAATAATTTCTTCCAGAGAGAGTACACACATATATTTTAGGTGCATTTATATTTTCCTCCATAATTATAGGAACTATATATACTTCTCTGTACCTTTGTTTTACACCTAACAGTATATCTTGGTGATCCTTCCACAAGTGGGCATATAGTGTGTTCTCATTATTTTTAATGGGTTGCATAGATTTATTAAACTGAGGCAACTTAATTTACTGTACAAATCATTTATTGATAGATTTTTATATTTCTGCCATATATCTGTAGGATAAAATCTTGGGAGTAGTATTTCTGGGACTGTGTTGATAGATATTGCTAAGTCATATTTCCTAGAAGTTGTGATACATTGGATTTTAATTCAGCCAATATTCACTCGTCTTTCCAAGCCCTTGTGATCCAGACCATGTGACTTGCTTCAACTAATTGGATGTGATGGAAAGTTACAACATGTTATTTCTAAGCTGAGGCTTTACAAAGCATGGCATAATTCCTTTGTACTCTTCTAATCTGCTAAAGGAAAACTGTGTCTCTACTCACAACATTTCTGACACCAAATGTGTGGGTGTTCCACACCAAAAAATTCTTTAATTTTCTGCAGACACCACCTGGGTATGCTACAATTTAATTCAATTCTGACACCAATGCCCAAAATTAGGGCAGACCCCACAGGTCAAAGGGTCAGTTCAAAAAGGCTGTCCCCCACTTCAGATACCAATCACAAGTAGTGGATTGTCAGGTTACCCACGCTTCTGTCTGACTTGGCTAAAAATCAAAGGTTCCCATACTCACTCCTTCCTCAGGTTGGATAATTTGATAAAATGGCTAGTAGAACTCAGGGAATAACTTTATTTACATTCACTAGCTTTTTATAAAGGGTATCATAAATAGCATAAGTGAACAGTGACATGAAGAGGTACATAGCTTGAAAACTGGAGGGTCTGAGCGAAGGAGCTCTGTCCCTATGGAGTTGGAGTGCGCCACCCTCCTGGTATATGAATGTACTTGCCAATCCAGAGGCTCCAAACCCTGTTGTTAAGAATTTTTATGGCGATTCATTACGTAGGCATGGTTGATTGAATCGTTGACCATAGGTGATCAACTCAATCTCTAGCCCCTCTCCCCTGCCCAGAGGTCAGGGAGTAGATTGGGTTGAAAGTTTCAATTTCTAAACATGCCTTGGTCCTTCTGGCAACAGCCTCCTATCCTGAAGTTACCAGTCAACTCATTAGCATAAAAAAAGACTCTGTGCTCTGGAGAGTCCAAGGTTCTTAGCTGCTCTTGTATGAAAAACCAGGGACTAAGACCAAATTTGATAATAAAAGATGCTCTTGCCCTAGCCGGTTTGGCTCAGTGGATAGAGCATTGGCCTGCAGACTGAAGGGTCCCCGGGTTCAATTCCGGTCAAGGGCACATGCCTGGGTTGTGGGCTCGGGTCCCCAGTGTGGGGCGTGCAGGAGGCAGCCGATCAATAATTCTCTTTCATCATTGATGTTTCTATCTCTCTCTCAGTCTCTCTTCCTCTCTGAAATAATTTTTTTTTAAAAAAAAAGATGCTCTTATATCTATCAATCATTAAATCACAGAGTTTCAGGAGTTAGCAACCAGGAACAAAAACAAATATACATTTCTTAATCTATCACATATCAAATCTGCCACAAGCAGAACATGCCTCAGGGAGCTGCTGCCTCTTCAGCCTGTAAGTTAGAATGAAGACACTGACCTGAAACTGACCTAAAACCTGCCATTCGTCCTGGTCCACCCAAACCCCTGCAAATTCAGCCAGTTTTAGCCAAACCACAGCTGACTTGCATAGCTGTGAGCATGAAATAAACGTTGTTGTAAACTACTAACATGGGGGGGGGTGAGATATCTATTATGTAACATTATAGTAGCAATAGCCTGCTAATACAGACGTGTATCAATACCTGTTCCTACTTGCAGTGTATAAATGGGCGGTTCCTACCTACACCCTTGGTCACACAATGTATTATCAAAATGTTTGATCTCATCAGTATGAAAGTTTTCTTTTTTATTATACTTTTTTAATCCTCACCTGAGAACATACTTTTATTGATTTGAGAGAGAGAAAGGAAGGAAGAGTGAGAGAGGGAGAAACATAGATGTGAGAGCCAAACATTAATCGGTTGGGCAGTTGCCTGTTGGGATTGAACCCACAACCTGGTTATTTGCCCTGACCAGGAATCAAACCCCTAATCTTTTAATGTATGGGACATTACTCCAAACAACTGAACCACACCAGCCAGGGCAAAAGTTTTATTTTAGTCTTTACATTACATTAAAATTAGTGAGGATGAGTATTTTTTCCTATTTTTTAAAATTAGGCTTTATTTAAGTACTAGAGGCCCGGTGCACAAAATTCGTGCATGGGGTTGCAGGGGTGGGAGGGAGGCCTCAGCCCAGCCTGCACCCTCTTCAATTTGGGACCCCTCAGGGGATGTCTGACTGCCTGATCCCCAGGATCGGTCCTAAACCGGCAGTCGGACATCCCTCTCACAGTCCTGAACCGCTGGCTCCTAATCGCTCACCTGCCTTCCTGCCAGGTTACCCCTAACTGCCCCCCCCCCACAGACCTGATAGCCCCTCACTGCATCTGCATGCCGGCCTGATCGCCCCTAACTGCCCCCCCCCCCGCCAGCCTAGTTGCCCCCAACTGCCCCCCGCCCCCCACTGGGCTTGGTTGCCTCCAAGCAGCTGCTGTTCAGTCATTTGTTCATTCTTCACTAAACCCCCTGCCAGCTTGGTCATAGGCAGCCATTTTGTGAGGAGTGTGAGGGTTAATTTGCATATTACTGCTTATTTATATAGGATAATTGACATATATGTGTGTGTGTCTATATATTTAAGGAGTACAAACATGATGATTTAATATACACATACATTGTAAAATGATTGCCATAATTAATTTAACACTTCCATCACCTCTCATTGTTACCTTTGCGGGGGGAGATGAGAACACTTAGGATTTACACTCCAAGCGAAGGTCGAGTATAGAAAAGAGTACTAATAACTGTAGTCACCATGCTGTACATTAGAGCTCCAGAACATATTCACCTTATAAAGGAAAGTTTGTACCCTTCGACCAACATTTCCCAGTTTCACTCACTCCCCAGCACCTGGCAACCACCATTCTACTTTCTGGTTCTAAAGAATTACTCATACTTTGTAGATTTATTCAGGCCCAAACTTGAATATACCATTTCCATAAATGGTGGACTACTACTGTGCTGGACCAACTTCATAGCTTTCTGGATTTGATAACCCAGTCAATGATGGACATATCAAGCCACTTAGTCAGGTGTGTCCCATGAACAGGTGCTCAGTCTCAGTCTCCACCAGGGCTCAGAAGAACTCAAGTAGCTGCTGAAAGCATGATCTATGTCAGTGATGGTGAACCTATGACACTCATGTCAGAGGTGACATGCAAACTCATTTTTTTCTTTGATTTTTCTTTGTTAAATGGCATTTAAATACATAAAATAAATATCAAAAATATAAGTCTTTGTTTTACTATGGTTGCAAATATCAAAAAATTTCTATATGTGACACAGCTCCAGAGTTAAGTTAGGGTTTTTCAAAATGCTGACACCCCGAGCTCAAAAGGTTCGCCATCACTGACCTATGTTGTGACTCTTTTGGGTCTTGCTAAAGACCTAACAGCATCATTACCCACTAAGGATGCTAACACCGCTAGATCTGTTAGTCATAGTGGCACTACAGCTTCGACCCTCCATGGAACAATGTCTTTCTCGATGCACCAGTCAAAGCTGTGAGCCTCTCAGGTTACTGAGCCAATAATTTGAAGTGCTTTACTCAAATTGACTTTATACTGCCTCAATCATCTAAACAGGCCCAATAAGAGCTGTGACTTTCTATAGTGGAAAAAAGTGGCACAGTGTAAACAACTTATCCTTTACCTGAGAGCAGCTGTCTTAGCAACAAGACTAATGGACTTTAAAACTTCCCTGATAAGAGACCCTTGAATCTTTATGGGCTTAAATCACACCTTCTGAGTATGTATTTTATTGGAGCACTTAGAGTTCTTGTTTCTTCCTTCTCATCAGGTTTAGTTAGTATGCCGCCGTCAATGTAGTGAACTAGTACACTGTGTGTGGAACGTAACATCAAATAAGCAATATCCCGGTGAACTGCATCGTGCCTGAGGGGAAGAGGGTTAGCACACCCTCAGGGCAAGGGAGACTGAGTGCTGCTGCCTCTCTGTACAAAGGCACAATGCTTCCCATGTTTCCTATTGATGGATTTCAAGAGAAAAACACTTGCCAAATCAATGACCACATACCAAGTGAAAAAGCCTTTAATGACCTGCTTAAACAAAACTATAAATATCCAACATGGCAACTGAAATTGAGGCTACCCACTGGTTGAATTTATAGCTGTCAATCATCATCCCTTATCTATCTCATTTTTGGAAGGACTATAAAGGTTAATTAAATAATGATATGCAAAGTCCTGGCATTCCTTCCCAGGAGACTTTATTGCTTCTGATTTACTATCTTGGCAGGAGAGGGATAGTTTCTAGGAGTTTCTGGGACTTCCACTTGGCATTTCATCCAACATCTCTTCTTTCTGTAGTCAGGAAACCAGTGTGATATTTCTGCTAGCTGCTAAGTATATCAATTCCAAATACACAATCCAGGACTTGGGTAGTAATTACAAAACGTGTCAGTGGAAGCTCTTAGAATGTTACAAGACAAATTTGCCCAAAGTTTTATTTCTACCTGACCTCCATAATCTCTTATTTTAATTGGTGTTTGGTTTCCCAGATATCAGTATTAGATCAAATGGGCCTTCAAATTGCCACAGGTCTTATGGGGGAAGGATTTTATTGTATATTTTCAGAAGGGTCTCAGGGTCCTTCCTCAAGGCTGCAGGCTTCTCCTTCAATCAGTGGGTGCTGGGTATGTGAATTTAATTTGAACTGACCTGGGCATGGAACCACAATTTTTCACTGTAGCAGCTTTCATAGTCCTCTGTTCAACAGTTGTTGAGTTTTTATTATCTAGTAACACCCATGCCAATGGTCCATTTTTATTAAGCCAAAGAACCCCATACCTTATCAGTTAATACCAAAGATCCTAAAGGTTAAGCCTTCCTAATTGCCCCTCTGGCCTTGCTTCTCATTAAAGTAATATATCTACTTTGCCTCTCACATTTAAGTGCTTAACCTTGGTCTCTACTACTTTGTAATTCCGTCATCCCATTGATACTAGGTAGCCCAGTTCCACAGCAACAGATCCTACCATTAACTCCAGCCTCTAATCTGGTGCCTCCACTTATCAGTGCATTTCTTCATGCCTTAGTGAAAGAAGAGTCTTTTGGACCCTCTAGGATAGTGGTTCTCAACCTTCTGGCCCTTTAAATACAGTTCCTCATGTTGTGACCCAACCATAAAATTATTTTCGTTGCTACTTCATAACTGTAATGTTGCTACTGTTATGAATCGTAATGTAAATATCTGATACGCAGGATGGTGTTAGGCGACCGCTGTGAAAGGGTCGTTCGACCGCCAAAGGGGTCGCGACCCACAGGTTGAGAACCGCTGCTCTAGGAGAACATAATAAGGTGGTGGGTTTTCAGGCCTTACATTGTCAATCTATTCTAACATTCCTACCTTCCTGACCTTCTTCCTCTTTCTCAATACCATGTCAAAAATGTCCTGTCATTTCTCCAAGGTTCAGTAAAAGCTATCATTACATCCAAGCTTTAAGGAGCCATCACAACACACTCAGTCCACATGGCCTTATCAGAACGTTGAACTTTAAGTGGTGGATGAATTGCCCATGTCAACAAATTCTCACCATCCAGTCTTATTTTTGTCCCCAGTTGCAAATTCTTAAAGATTCACCCAATCTTGGTTGCATTGGTTCCTAACAGAATGTATCAACAATGCCTTGCAGTTTCTTGGGCTGTAAGCCCTTTCCCCTAAGAGCTGGGATTGAATTAGCCTATTTGGGTGTGCTGAGACCTGACTGATTATCACCCTGGAGGCAATGAGACTTGGTAGGGTAAGATCCTGAATAAGAAAAGTGTTATCTTGAAAGTCACCTGATAAAGAGAATTCTCTCTTTTCAAAAAGAGGAGAAGCCTGGCCAGTGTGGCTCAATGGTTGAGCATTGACCTATGAGACAGGAGCTCAGGTTCAATTTCTGCTCAGGGCACATTCCTGGCTCAATCCCCAGTAGGAGGTGTGCAGGAGGCAACTGATGGATAATTCTTTCTCATCATTGATGTTGCTATTTTCCTCTCCCTTTCTCTCTAAATCAATAAAAATATATTTTAGAAAATAAAAAAAGAGTTGAAGACAATTTCTGACAACCCAGTTAAGGAAAATCTAGGGTTCAAGTTTTTTTAAGCTCATCCACACATGTCCTAGATATTTGGGTTCTACTAATGGGGAACATACAAATATATTTTTGGGAGAGGGCTAGCAATCTAACTCTATACCTAGTTAATCAGTATCCCTAATGCACATTCTTGTTAGCCTATAATCAAGTCACTGCCCCTTCCTTAATTATCTGGACTTGCAAGACCTGTTTACCTAAATACTCAGTTTACAGAGACCATAAATCATGAACCATACACAACCCTAGGAGGGGGTTATCAGCCGCTGGCATCAGAACAGGCCTTTAGGTGTGGTCTCATGTCCCCCCATCCAACACACAGGGGTTTTTGCAAAGCCTGAGAAAGGCCCGGAAGTCTGACCCATATTTGGGGGACAAAGAAACCAAGGGGTATAAAGGGGAACTTCTTCCATATTCAGGGCTCAGGAGTTGGAGTTGGAATACAGGCTCCCTTTACTAGTACATGTGAAACAACTGAAAATAAATGGGTTTATCCTGAATCTCCGAGTACTCCTGTGTATTTTTTGTTC
>NW_005871167.1:221839-259339 GCF_000147115.1 Myotis lucifugus
GCACTGCTGCTCGAGAACAGGCCGGTGGGCCCACTTGACCGACCTCCTGATGACGGGAACGCACACCTCCAGTGATTTACTGGGTCCCAGTCCTCATCGGGCCCGGACGACAGGGGCCCTGCTAGCACTCCAGTGGACTCCAAGGAGGACAGGAAAGTCCTTTCTGGAACCAGACATCTGACCAGTGAGTTTTGCCCCAGGGGACCAGTTCGAGTTCAGGCCTGCCTTTAAGGGTAGAATAAGGAGCTGATCACTACTGAGGCAAATTATTTGCCTCGGTTCAGGGACTTTCCGTGGGTGGAAGTAAAAACTCGGACTGAGCCCTAACCGGTTTGGCTCAGTGGATAGAGCGTCGGTCTGCGGACTGAAGGGTCCCAGGTTCGATTCTGGTCAAGGGCATGTATCTTGGTTGCAGGCACATCCCCAGTAGGGAGTGTGCAAGAGGCAGCTGATTGATGTTTCTCTCTCATTAATGTTTCTAACTCTCTATCCCTCTCCCTTCCTCTCTGTAAAAAATCAATAAAATATATTAAAAAAAAAACAAAAAAAAACCTCGGACTGACTGGTGTGTGAATGTGAGTGTGAGAACCTGCATGAAGTGAAAGCTACCTTGTGTTGTCCTGTGTCTCTGCTAACTGGAAGGGATTCCACGGTTTAACTGCAAACATGGGAAGTAGTTCCTCTAAACCTGCTGCCTTAGAATGTATGCTAAAGAAAATTAAGAAGGGCCCAGACCCCTGCCTGAAATGCAGATGTCTCTCTGGGAAATCAGGGGCCCCCAGCTTATGGCCGAGGATGGGAAACATGAGAGTTTGTTGATATTTTATGTCTCTTTGTTGTTTGTTTAAGTTGTTTAAAAATGGGGCAAGTCCTGCTTTGGGAGAAGCCCAGGTGTGTGTGGTGAGGCTGAACACATGACAGAGATTACAGGACATCCCAGCAGCTTCCAAGAATCCTTATTTTGGGGGCTCATCTTGCTTTTTCTGTCAGGATGTTAGCCCATCAGAAACTCTTAGCCAGTGAGATTTCTGTCTGTATGTCTGTAGCGTCATTTTGGCTTTCTAATTTGTAGGAACTTTAATTTGCTCTTCCCTGATTTATGATTTTGCTGTGTTGGGTTAAAAATTTTAAGATTCTAAGACTATTTGCAAGAGTTGTAAAAGGTCATAAAGATCTCAGGGAAGTTTAAACAAATAACCACTAGCTACTTTACAGCCAGCCTGTAACCAAGAGGCCCTTATCGCCCCTGCCACGGCCAGAGTAAGTGGTTAATGCAGAAAGGGAGGGGAGGGGGAAAGAAAACAACAACAACAACAACAACAACAACAACAACAAAAGGCCATTTTACTCTTAAGCAGAGAAGCAAGAGGTTTCTGGCCCCGAGCCTAGCAGAATGAGGTTGCTGGGTGCTTCTGAAACTACATCAGAATATTCAGCAGAGGAGCTTTAAGATATAATATTTTATTGGCCTGATTAGAAAAGGATTAATTCTGTGGTCAAGACTAAATCTTTAATATTAAAATCGGTTTAAGTTTTAATCATCTTTAAATTGGGTATATTTGACAGCTTTTCCGAATGTAGTATTTCAAGAATTTAACTGAGAGACACAAAGGCAGCTTTGTGACATCTCAAGAGCCCTGAGGTGATGCAAAGATTTATTCTCTCTCCCTAAAAAGAAATATTTTTGAACTAAATTAGACCAATACAATATACTTGAAATTATATAAGGAAGTAAGCTATGCAGGCTGGGTTGGGTAACAAGATGAATGCTTTAGGTAATAATTGGCTTTAAATTCTCAAAGTTGTTAAGATATAATAAATAAATGTAACTAAAGTAAAGAATTTATGATAAAGCCTTTCAGTAATAATTATAAATATGTTAATAATGAAAGTCCAGTCACTCAAGAGGAGACTGACTATACTCTCTATTGGAGAAGGGGCCAGTCCTCCTTCTCCCTGTAAAGGCAGAAAAGCCTAAAAGAGAACAAGAGCAATGAGACCCTTGTCCTTCCTTCCCCTCCCTATGCAACCAGGGGATGATCTGAGGGACCAGCCAAGATGGCGATTTACAATCCCACCCTCCCCCTTGGGAGGAGAGCTATGCTGATAAGACTCCAACCATCATGAGGCCACTGTGCCCCAGAAACCAGCTTTTTCTAGGCTGCAAAGGGAGTTGGAGCAGTAAAAAAAAAAGTTAAAACTTCTACTGGAAGACCCACTGACTAGCTAGACTAAAAGAAGGGGAATGATTTGAAAGTTGGCTCTGGCTCTCTGGGAAAGGGAGCACCTGGCTGGCCCTGGTGTGCTTCCAGCAGATGTAAGATTTCCAAACCCGGGAGCCCCAGTGGGACTCAGAACCTGAATAAGGCCTTCAATATTCAGCAAGGCAAAGAAGAAGGGCCTTCCAAATTTTCCAAGACTAAAAGATCAAATAAGAAAGTACTCTGGGCCAGACCCTGAGGACCTGTTGGGCCAAGAAATAATATAAGTTACATTTTGTCACCAATAGTTGGCCTGACATCTCAAGAAAACGGCAAAGTTAGAGAACTAGAAGGATAGAAGGCAGAAGAGTTGTTAAAAGAGGCTCAGAAGATCTATGTACATAAAATAAGACAGGCAAAAAAAAAAAAACTCACAAAAAAACAAAAACAGAAAACTAACATAAAGTTCACAAACTGTAAAACAAGTGTCCTAGGGAAGAGCTGGTGTGGGGGGCCAGAAACAAGCCAGAGCAGTAACCTTAGCATGTTATCTCTAAGGAAGAATGGAGCAGTTTAAATCCGAGCCACTAGCAGTGGTTCTCAACCTGTGGGTCGAGACCCCTTTGGCGATCGAACGACCCTTTCACAGGGGTCGCCTAAGACCATCCTGCATATCAGATATTTACATTACAATTCATAACAGTAGCAACATTACAGTTATGAAGTAGCAACGAAAATAATTTTATGGTTGGGTCACAACATGAGGAACTGTATTTAAAGGGAAAGAAGGTTGAGAACCACTGCGCTAGAGGCTGAGAACAGGCTGTTGAGCTTGCTCCCTCCTCCCCCTGCCTTTTCTCCAGCCCCATATGCCTATACATAATTTTCCAAAGTCTGGGATAACTTAAAGACTTTGGATCATTGCTGGGTTAAATAATAAACATCTAAATATTTTAAAATAACATAAAATACTGAAACATTGATTGCTAGACAAGTTTTAATTTACCTGCTCTTAGCTTTTATTACAAAAGATCTCTTGTACTTTGTTGAAGGTATAGTTTCTTGAAAGGAAGAGTATATTTAAAGTGTGTTCATAAATGTTAATCTAAGAAATGCTGGCTGTTTACTTTTTGGTAATCATTGAAAAATTAAGCTTTGTAAGAATAAAGAATTCTAATACATTTTAAAGAAAAAAAAGAAAGAAAAGATGTGTACAAGTTACTGAAGGTATGACAGAAAGAAAGGATATTAGAGTAGAAATACTTAATGAAAGGACTGAGGCATGATTATGCATGCTGAAGGAAAAAGAAGGTGGTTTCTAAAGGTGTTTATTTCTGAAAGTTATAAAAATGTTTCTGAAAGTTATAGGAATGTCTGTGGAAGTTATAAGAAGTTTATAAAAAGAAAAGTTAAAAGGAAATTGATTAAATGATACAGGCCAGTAAGCCAGGACAAGCAGAACAGGGGAACTGAGATATTAAAACAGTAGTTTGCAACCATCTAGAAAACTCTGTTTCCCCTAAACCAAGGACACTTAAGAGTAATGATTTGTATTTTGCCTTCCTAAACAGAGGGTAAATAGCTATGCCAAAGTACTCAGGGAGCCTGATGGGAGAAATCCAATTAGTGTCATTTTCTGTCCACACCCAAGGACAAATGAAGTTAGAAAATAAGCCTTGTTTTGGTTAGTTCTTTTCTGGTAAAATAATTATTTTATGTTAATCAGGTATTTAATAAATAAAAAAATTTTAAAATCTCTTAATCATAGGAACTGAAGTTTGCTAGCCTATGTTCCTGTCTAATACACTTTAATATTTAATCTTTTGGTAAAATCAAGTTTGATAATCCTTCAAGGGTTTGAATTTAAAAGAAAAAATTTTCTCTGGACCTACAATTGGCTTTTGGTCATCCCAATAGGCTCTGAAATGCTTCAAATGTTTGTTTTCTCTCTCATGAAGGAAAATTTTATACTGAAGGTACATAGGAACCTTTGTCAAATACAGTTATAACTAATTGTTATTAGTTATGATATTATAGAATGTTGGGTTTTACAGAAAGGACATTACATGTCATCTGCATTATAATGAAATCCATAACCATGTCATTTTAAATTTCTTCTTGTCATTTGGAGACAGTTACTGTTTTGTTATAATGCATTTGAAAAAATATTACATCTTCTGAAGAGTCCATGGAAAGGACTGGCAAGGGAAATCAGAAGACCTAAAGCAAGTTAGTGTATTTTTCTCCCTATATTATCCCTCTGAAATTGGCAATTCTTAATGAGTAAATCATGGCAATGCATTTCTTTGCATAAATTCAATAAGACCAGTTTCCAATGGTGGTTTTATTGACTGAAAACTTTGACTGGACTGTCATGTTTTAAAGAGTCCTGTCTGGACTCTGAAGACTTGAATCCAATAAGAGTGCCATGGAGAAAGCCTGGTATCTTGCTTGGTAGCCCTGAAAATGGATGGCACTGGAGCATCATACCCTGCCATCACTGGTGGTTGGTCAGAGTGGAAGGGGAGCAACGGGGGCGCCTCTGTGTCCTTGTGGAACCCCCATGCACTCTAGGCCACGACAAGTAGGAGGTCTGCTGAGATGGGCCTTGAAGCTTAGGGCATGAGCCCGAGTGGAGCCATTGCAGGTAGGAATTCACCTAACCCAGCAGATACTGCAGGCAGGCCTGATGGCAGCTGGATGGCTTGGCATTGAGACTCAATCATGAATTCTGGCAAAGGCAGTCAGTTACTATTCTTGTTGTGTTTATGCAAACGATCAGGCCAAATTGAATGCAATAGATAAATTTGTCTTAATTTTGCTCTTTAATAAACATAAGGGTGATTTTAAGGAGAAAAATTCTATTTCAAGAGGAGTTATTAGAACTGAAATGTGTTCTTTCCCTTCCACCAGACCATTTGTTCTCTTGCTGTTCTAATTGCTCAATAATACTAAATTTTATAATGCAGTTTGTCTCTGCCAGGCCACAAGCCCGCCTCCTTCCATGCCTCATTGTCCCTCTGACAGAAAGCAAGGATCTCTTGGCTCTGAAAGAAAACTTCATCCCTCCTCAGCATGGAAGTAGTCAGAGGAGCCCACCAATGTCCATTTTCCCTGAAAGAATTCAGAGTCAGGATCTTTGAGGGGATGTGCTAGGCAGTTAGACAGACATGAGCAGTGCAAGGACAATGGGCCAACTGGAGAAGACATAGATGGGACTCTGAGACGTGCTTCTCACCACTCCAACTGCTCTGAAGCCAGAAATGAAGACACCTGAATAGACTCTCTCTCTCTTCCTCTAAGAAAGCCAGCAGGTTTTAGAACAGCTAATAGAGAGAATCAGTAAGCACTGAAGCCCCAGATGTTACCCCAGACCAGATTCCTGGACTGCCATTACAATCCCTTGGGTGATGATGATGAAAAAGACTGGAGCTGCTGAACACCCTACTCTCTAGCTTTGAGTCTTCTATTGAATCCCCAAAGCTGAAAATCAGCTTGAGGATCAAGTGGGGGGAATGATTGGGAACATAAAAATACATTTTTGGGAGGGGGGTAGCAATCTGACTCTGTACCTAGTTAATCAGTATCCCTAATGCACATTCTTGTTAGCCTATAATCAAGTCACTGCCCCTTCCTTAATTATCTGGACTTGCAAGACTTGTTTACCTAAATACTCACAGTTTACAGAGGCCATAAACCATGAACCATATACAACCCCCAGAGGGGTTATCAGTGCTGGCGCCAGGACAGGTCTTTAGGTATGGTCTCACGTCCTCCATCCCAACACACAGGGCTTTTTGCAAAGCCTGCAAAAGGTTCGGAAGTCTGATCCATATTTGGGGGACAAAGAAACCAAAGGGTATAAAGGGAAAGCTTCCTCCATATTTGGAGCTCAGGAGTTGGAAACAGGCTCCCCTGAGTCACTGTACTAGGACATGTGAAACATCTGAAAATAAATGGGTTTATCCTGAATCTCCGAGTACTCCTGTATATTTTTTCATCTCCTGGTAAATTCTGTAATACTACTCTTTTTCTATCAGGGTCCTAACATTGACATTAAAAATAATTGAGGTTGGGCAAATCATCTCCTTTCCAGTGTGTACACTCTTGCAACTGTATCTTGAGTCTGATTTTTCATCTATCTTCTCTGGGACCAGTGAAATTGAGTATTTCCTTCTTGTTTTTACACAGTGCCTTTAGTTAACAGTTGGCTGCTCCTCACTTAATATTTTCTTTTTACAACATTTCTATAACATTTAAAGCAAAGCTAAACACACCATATTTTTTAAAGTTTTTATTAAACCATAGCCATTGCAAATTCTAATAATTATCTTACATCTACCACTCATCCCAATCAATAAGCCACTTATTTTGAATACCTCCAAATTACTGTATATATTTTAGTTGATATCTATAGTTCCATTATGATTCATGGATCTGTTAGCTTACTGATGTGATAGGCCCTCAGTGTTTTAATGATCCAGTTGTCTAGTATGTCTCATTTGTCTTCTTTTCCATATTTTTAGAAATTGCTTATTGTCAGTCATATAAATTGTAGTATCAGTCTACCTAGTTCCAAGATATCTTTTTGACATTTTTATTGGAAACATGGAAAATTTATAGATATTCATAAGCAAAAATTCCCACTTTTCAAAGTGGGAATTTTTCATTAAGTATTACTATCAAAGAACACAGAATTTCTTTTCCCCTCTTTGTTAGACATTAGAATATAAATGAATTTCCAGGCATTTGTGAGTTGGGGATAGGGGCGGGAAGATGGATGTGAATTACTATTATAAATAAGGTCTTTTTTTCTTATTGATTTCTATATATTAATTTTGTGCCTAACAACATTATCTTTTAATTTATAATAATTAGCTTGAGTTTTTATTTTATAAATATATCATATGCAAATAATAATAATGTTTTATCATTTCATTATACTTTCTTTTTCTTCTCTAATTATTTGATCTGGCATAGTTGCAGAATTTACCAGGTGACCGAAAAACACACAATGAATACTCAGAAGATTCAGGAAAAAAACCTTTATTTGCAGATGTACTAGTACAGTGACACAGGGGAGTTCGTTTCCAAAGACTGAGCACCTCCTACAATGAGATTATTCCTTATATATATTCATTAATTCTTTGTTTCCTAACTTCCAGGCTTTGGTGGTGGGCTTTCGTAGCCCCTCTGTGGGTTGGCATGGGGGAAGTGAGATTGCATCCAGAGGCCTGGTCTGGTGGTGCCAGTGACCTCCCCTCTGGCTAGGCTGTTAACCTAGATTTATGGCCCTTGTAAACTGGGAGTATTTAGGAAAGAAGATTTTTGCCTAAGGAAGGGGCAGTGACTTAATTATAGGCTAACCAGAATGTGCATTAGGATACTGGTTACTGGCACAAATTCAGATTGCTAACCCCCCCGCCCCCAGGTTTCCCCCTATATTCTCCTTCAGCATCTTCAGAACAATCTTATATAATAAAAAGGCTAATATGCAAATAGACCGAATGGTGGAACAACTGGAACAACCGAACAACCGGTCACTGTGATGTGTGCTGACCACCAGGGGGTGTGTGTGGAACATGACGGGTGTTGGTCATGGCAGGATGGTGGAGCAGGTGAGCAGGGGTGCCAGACCAAGGTGGGGTGCTGGTTGCTGTCATTGGGGCGAGCCGCTAGTGGATACTAAAAATTCTTTGCTCCCTCACACTGTGGTCCTGCCCAGGACTCACACTTGCTGCCAGCGCCGGTGCTGCTCACACCCGCTGCCAGTGCTGGCCCTGCTGCCAGTGGTTGGCGCTGGTCACGATCACTCAGTGCCCTCAGCGGGTGCGAGTGGCAGCTGCCAGCCCTGATTGCCCCTGAGGGCTTTTCCACTTCCCCCTTCTCCCGAGGGGTGATTGGGGCAGCAGCCGCCGCTCGCACCCGCTTCTGGCGCTAGCTTCAATGGCTCTGAGCTGCCAGCACGTGGGAGTGGCAGCAGTGGGAGTGAGGCTGCTGGCAGACAGGGGACCGGGACCATGGTGGGAGAGGCTGGCCAGGGGCACAGAGGTTGGGCCGAGACCCACCCCTGAGCCTACCACAACCTTGCAGCCCACAGTGCCTTTCAAGGTGCACAAATTCATGCACTGGGCCCCTAGTGTAAAATAATATAGGTAACACACCTGTCTGAACTTTACTGAGAACATTTTTAATGCTTCTTTATAACACATGATAGTGGTTTTTGAGAACATATTAATGATGGGTAGATTAGTTTTGAGAACACATCATAGAAACTCATAGGTAATGTGATGTTCCATCAGTTTTTCTCTGCATTTTTACAAAATCTCCAAATTAGATATGCTATTTTCAGATTCTTAATTTTTATATTCAATATTTTTTCACATAAATCTTTAGGCCAAATAGGTACAGAAGACTAACTTCAAAACCACAATAGAGGCCCAGCCAATGTGACCCGTTGGTTGAACATCAACCTATGAACCAGGAGGTCATGATTTTGAAAAAGGAATTTTAAGGGAATATAGGCAGGTTTAGGGAATTTTTAGAATTGGAGTCCAGGGGAAAAAAAACACAGGGCTACAGACTGGGAGAAGGTGCATTTCCATAACACAAGAAAGCCAGGTGCAGTTACATTTCCATAAGACAAGGGAGCAGCAACAAGTATATTTCCATAAGACAAGGGAACTGTAAGTAGCCAAAAAAGGTCTATATTTACAAAATAAAGAAGAAAGAAGAAATCCCAGAAGGAACAGGACAATGAGGGAGGAGGGCCTCAGGAGTCACTATAGTAACCAATTCGAAAGAGGGCTATCAGGACACAGGAACTGCAGCCTTTATAAACCATGGAAACAGGAAGTTGTTGGGATCCTTTCCCCCTCCCCATGTGGGAGTTCATTCTGTGGGACTTTTTTCCTCTCCCCACATGGGAGTCTGTACTTGTTCTTTAATAAATTTTCACCTTTGCTATACTACCCTCTGTCTGTAGATTCATTCTTTGACTCCGGCAGACAAAGAATCCAGGTTCCAGTCCAAAAAAATTCCATGTCAATTTGATTCCTGGTCTGGGCACATGCCCAGGCCATGGGCTCAATCCCCATTAGGGGACATGCAGGAAGCAGTCAATCAATGGTTCTCTCATCATTGATATTTCTATCACTCCCTCTCCCTTCCTCTCTGTAATAAATAAAAATCTATTTAAAAAAATTCAAAGCCAGATAAAGATGGTGTGAATGAAATAATTTAAATGACAAAGAAGTGACACCTGTGAGAAAAAATCTTAAAAAGAATTAAAAATATATAGAAATAATAAAAATCATTTATAATAATTAATCTTATTATTGATCAGAATATCTATTGATAAGCTATGTGTGGGTATTATGCCTAGAGAAAATTAATTTTTGAAAAACTTAAGAAGTTTTAAAACAAGTGAAGAAAAAGAAGATTGAATGCAGGCCACCCAGAGGGACCCCACTTGTGCACAAATCTGTGCACCAGGCCTCTAGTAAGATATAAGGTGTGAAGTGCTTTGGCTGATACAGAAATATGTTGGGTACAAAAGTTTGAAAGGAAGCTTACTAGCTTGAAATTGTACTACATGAAAAACTTCAAGTGATGAAGGGGGAAGACAGATGAAGAAACTGACTAACTTTTAGGCATCTTGAATGGATATGTGAAAGGTGCAAAGGAAGCAGTGAAAGCTCCATACAAATGTAGATGGATGAGAGTGGCATTCAGAAGTGGGAGGGAAAACATTAACAGGATGACAAACAGGTTTCAATAGAGAAACTGAGTGACAGCTTTAACACAAAAGTTTCATTGATCACTGGAAAGAGGGTTTCAGAAAAATAAATATGTTAGAAAATTTAAAAAAGAAAATAGAAAGAGAAAGATATCTATTATGGAGAAAAAGAAAAAATACTGATATGCAAATCAACTCTGTGAGAGCAGTAGAGAAATAGAAGTGAGAGTGAAATCAGAGAGTACAATGGAATAAAGTCCCCAAAAGGAATGAGTATAAAAGGCAGTGTGATGGCTTATCTTGTATGTCAACATGGTGAGGCTATGGTGCCCAATTTTATGGTCAAACACCACTCTAGAAGTTGCTGTGAAGATATTTTTTACATTTGCCCAGCATTTAAATCAGTAGACTTTGAATAAAGCAGATTACCATCTTTAATATCAGAGCCTCATCCAATGAGTTGAAGATACACAAACACACACACATACGCACACACATACACACACACACACACTATTGATTACATCTTATTGGTTCTGTTTCTCTAGAGGAATCTGACTAAAGGGGAATATTAATAATATATGAGACATTGATAGTACTTTTACCCATTTGTGGATCCTTAAAACTTATCAGCATTTGAAAGATAAAGCAAATTTAAATGGTAAGGACATTCACAGCAGTCATTCTTAGAAGTTAGAAACAGCTAAAGAATTACTACAACTATCATTTCAGAATGATCCTCCTCTCTGTTGGTCTCATTTCCATATGCTTAGCTTACTAGTAAAAACAAATCTTTACTGAGCAAAATGGCAGAATTGGAATGTTCTACTATCTCCTCCTAACCCCAAAGAACACCTATTTTGACGATCACCCACAAAAAGTGCCTGTGTGGAAGTCTGAGAGTCCAGCAAAGAAGTTCCTGGAGCTTCTGGAGCAAAAAACATGCAGTTAGATGCATTGAAGAGAGGAAGAGAAAGAGTCTCACTTTACCTGTGTCCTGTCACCCCGCCCCCAAGTGGCACAGACCACCAGCAAGAGAGACCTTCTCAGCCTCTGATTTCTCTCAAGGGAAAAAGTGAGAACATGTGACTGTGTGCTCAGCTTCCCCAGCTGTGTGGGACACTGCCAAAGAGGCTCACATCTTTCTAGTTCCATCTAGAACAGCGGTTCTCAACCTGTGGGTCGCGACCCCTTTGGGGGTCGAACGACCCTTTCACAGGGGTCGCCTAATACCATCGGAAAACACATATATAATTACATATTGTTTTTGTGATTAATCACTATGCTTTAATTATGTTCAATTTGTAACAATGAAAATACATCCTGCATATCAGATATTTACATTTAGATTCATAACAGTAGCAAAATTACAGTTATGAAGTAGAAACGAAAATAATTTTATGGTTGGGGGTCACCACAACATGAGGAACTGTATTAAAGGGTCGCGGCATTAGGAAGGTTGAGAACCACTGATCTAGAATAATGAGGTGTGCTCATGACTAGGCGGCTGAAGTGGCTAGAACAGCAAGCAGGGCTCCTAGAGAGCATCGAAGGCACAAAGGTCCACTCATCACTTTATTCTTACCCAAACTGGCCAAGGGGCCAATGCTCTGTACACCTAAAACCCGGTGCCCATTCTTGGAGAGCAGGAAGTGCGAGTTTTTGCAGACAGCCAGTGAACACATGAAAATATGCAAACCGACTGCAGGATTAGGAGAAAGTACACAAATGTGAGCATTTGGCACCACCCTAGGAAATTAAATGGGAGGCTGAGAGCTAAACAGGTGAAAAAGTGCATGTAGTCCATGTTTATAAATTTCATGTATCATTGAAGTGAAAAACCTGACAGAATTTGATGGTATTAAAAAGATTTCAACCATCATTAGAGTATCTTGAAGAAGTATGCAATATTCATGGATTAAATGGATAGAAATGAACACAATGTGTAAAGAATAAACAAAAAAATTTATTTTCATTTTTTTAAAAATATTGATTAGCATATCATTAAGAAAGGTAAATGATAAAGATTTATTTTAAAATTACACATTAATCTGTTATTTTATAGGAAGTATATTTTATACAATCTGCCAAATTCAAAGATAATTATTATACTTATTTTGAACATCCTATATAATAAAAGGCTAATATGCAAATTGTGCCCTCCCCCAGGAGTTCAACCAGGAGTTCAACCAGTGGGTGGGGCCAGCTGGCCAACCACCCAAGGCCCCTCCCCTGGCTGGCCGCACCTCTGATCAGCCCCCTCACCCCGATTGAGGCAGGCCGGCTGGACCCCACCCATGCATGAATTCGTGCACTGGGCCTCTAGTAATTAATAATAAGCATATTTCCTTTACAACTCTAAATAACGGCTATTTTTATACTTGAAACTAAGATCTAAACCTAGTAATCCTTTTCTGGTGTCTTTAAGTAATTTATGTATGTTAAATCCATTTACTCTTCATAAGTAAAGTCCTATGCAGTGTATACTGACATTGTCTCCATTAAAGTTGGAGAAACTAAGAAATAGATTAAATAACTTGCACAATGTCACAAGGCTAGAAAGTGACAAATCCATATATGACCTAAATTTTCCAGTTTTCTTCAACTCCAAATATCAACTCTATGCAAAGTTTCATGCTAGCTGCAGGAAACACAGGAAATCATGTTTAGTGAGTACACAGTATACGTGAATGTCAATTTGCTAAGCTCTCTTACCAACCTCATAAGGTAAGTACAAATGAGGAAATAGAGGATCAATAAATGTGGGTAATTTTCCCAAGATCACAGAGCTAAGAAACAGTAAATCATCTACCCAAGTCCATGATCTTTATACTTTCCATTAACTGAAGGGGAAATCAATGAGGGAACTAATATTTGTGGAGCGTCAGTTGTGTGCAAAGCTCTGGGCCACTGGTTGGGGATATAAAGTTCTTGTCCTGAAGAGGTCACTTTTGTGTAAAGAAACTATGCACATATTTAAAAATGGAAGCAAGTTTTATTTCCACAGTAGGAAAAAAATCTAAGTAATCAGTACAAAATTATTTTACAGATGAGAAGATTCAGATTAAATGGTTTAATCAGGTCACAGAAATAGTAGCAACAGAACAAGGAAAACCAATAGCCATCCAGCCATTTCTCCCTGGCTACACACTTCCCTCTGCCAATTGATTGGCACGAAACAGTGAAGTTCGAATGAGGGAGAAAGTACTGTGGGCTGGGTTGGTTAACTCACTATTGATTTAAGATCTTATTCAGCCTTAGCCAGTTTTGCTCAGTGGATAGAACATTGGCCCTCAGACTAAACGGTTGCTGTTCAATTCATGTCGGGGCACGAGCCTCGGTTGCAGGCTCGATCCCTGGGGAAAAAAATGTCCCCTGGTGAGGATTAACAACAAAACAACAACAACAACAATAAAAGATCTTATTTAGAATATTTGGATTTTTTTGGATTTCAGCCAGTTCATCAGAAGTCACAGGTTTGGATTTATTTCAAAGCAGATATGAAAATACAAGCGTTTGTTTCGCAATTGTGCAGATGCTATTGATTTTGCCACACTGCTGTGTTCGTACCAATTGATATCCAATCTATTTGTAATAGGTATAAAGACATAATAACTACATATTATTTTCACAAATTTAAAAAGTAGGGGCACTAGACATTAGAAGTGACGGCAATTGAACATGACAACTTGAAGATACGTGTTTGTTAAGATTCCACAAAAATAACATTTCAGAGTTCTTACTGCCTCCCTGTTAAATAACAGCTTGGACAGCTCAACAACAGAACTTTATTTCATTTAGCTGAAAATTTCCTCCCTAAACCATCTGGGCTGGCAGGTGTTCATCATCAGATCTGGGTTGCTAGGAGACTGGAACTTGCTAATGCTAATGAGGTACAGAGACAGAAACCTAAATTTTGCTCATTTGAAACAACTTTATATTTGCCACTACTGGAAGTATGAGCAACGCCTTATGCCTTTCCAAAATGCAAAATTTGTAATTAAGGTTTCCCAAGGAGGATGTTCTAGCAATCAAAAATGATAGAGTAAATTGATGGCATGTGTGTTTGTTTTCATTTTAAACACTGCATGAATCTCAATGCTTCCCCTCTTTCTTGATAGAGAGTAAGTCCCTAGTCTGAATATAATTTTAAAGTGAATGGGCAGAAGAGGAGAAGCGTGTTTTCTCTGATGTGAGAGTGATGTTCCTCTCCTGATAGGAAGAAGAGCCTCTAGTCATTTGCATTTAATTGTCATAATAAAAATTTAAGTGTGTAGAAAATACAGTAAACAAAAGTTATAGGGAAGTATGATCAACCCGGTGATTTTTGTAATTTTAGGGGTCAACTGGCATCAGATCAAATTTATCCTGATGGTCACAAAAAGGCAGACAGTCTGCATGTAGGACAGGGTTGTAGAAAATGTAGAACTGATGCTCAACGTGACCTTAAAAAGCTAGAAAAAATGGCTTTATAGAAACATGATAAAGATCAACCAGAAGAGTTAAAATTGCACACGTGGAAGCCAGGATTATTATTTACGTACTAGAGGCCTGGTGCATGAAAATTCATGCACTGGAGGGGGGTGGTCCCTCAGCCTGGCCTGCCCCCTACTCACAGTCTGGGAGCCCTCAGGGGCGGGAGGCGACCTGACAATCAACACATTGTTTGTGGGTAGTTTTTATCGAGCGCGTGTCGCGCGCTATACTACTTACAGTCAATATAAAACGTATAAATACGTTTCCCGCATATAATGTGTCAAGGGAAGGTGATGCCTCCATCACACCTCTGCTGCTGCCACTGCCAGCAGTGTAAACCTCGGCCAGCCCTGATTACCTGAGCCTCGGGCTGCCCTGGGCAGCTGGGCAGCCGCCATCCGAGGCTTGCCTGCACCCTGGGCTGGCCCTGGGAGGCTAGGGGGCTAAGGGAGGGTCTGGCTGCACCACACACCTGCCACCCTCGCTGCCCCTGGTGGGGCTGAAAGGACTGAGGGACTCCGGTAGGGCTGAGGGGACTGGCCATGACCATCTTGTGGCTATGGGCGCCACCATCTTTGTGACAGCATGACAGTCAATTTGCATATTCCCTCTTTATTAGATAGGACTAGAAGCCTGGTGCACATATTCATGTACGGGTGGGGTCCTTCAGCCTGGCCTGTGCCCTCTTGCAATCTGGGACCCCCTCGGGGGATGTGGCAGTGCCAAAGTGGCAGGTGACCAGGGAGGGCCAGGGCCAGGTGCAGCTCCACTGACACTCATCCCGGCCCCACTGCATCTGCCTCTGCCACCGCTGCTCGGTAGCTGCTGTGGAGGCGAGAGAGGCTCCCGTTGCCACAGCTTCTTTCCAGCCATGAGCCAAGTTTCTGGCTGAGCAGTGCTTCTGCTGTGGGAGCACACTGACCACCAGGGGGCAGCTCCTGCATTGAGCATCTGCCCTCTGGTGATTAGTGCATGACATAGCGACTGGTCAACTGGTTGTTCTGGGTGTTGGGTCATAATGATTACTTAGGCTTTTATATCCTATGTAATAAAAGCTTAATATGCTAAGTGTCCGGTCGTCTGGTTGACCATTCAACCAATCAAAGTGTAATATGCTAATGACATGCTAAGGCCGCTCAACTGCTCACTATGATGTGCACTGACCAGGGGGCAGACAGTCGACCAGTCGATCAGTCCCTATGACGTGTACTGACCACCAGGGGCCAGACGCTCCGAATGGTGCTGTTGGGTTCCAGCGGATTGGGACTGAGCAAGATGGGCCAGACAGACCCTGGAGCCCTCCCGCAGTCCCTCCCCGGCTGGCCAA
This sequence comes from Myotis lucifugus, assembly GCF_000147115.1. Lineage (NCBI taxonomy): Eukaryota > Metazoa > Chordata > Mammalia > Chiroptera > Vespertilionidae > Myotis > Myotis lucifugus. The sequence goes on from NW_005871167.1 coordinate 237,582, forward strand.
CCTCCCGCGTCCTTTCCTGGCCCATATCATGCACAGTGGGATCCCTAGGCCTGGCCTGTGCCCTCTCACAATCCGGGCTGAGGGACCCCACCTCCGAGTGCATGAATTTTGTGCACCGGGCCTCTAGTATTTAGATAAAAGCAGACCAGTAACTAAACAGAAACATATGTGGATCCTATGATGAACATGGATAGATTAAAAATGCTGGCACACTGAATGCACTAGTAAAAATGATATTTGGTGTTGTTATTTCCTAAATGTTGTGTTATTTCTTGAATGTTGTGTTATTTCCTGAATGTTGTGTTACTGTATTAGGTAGAGTTTGGGTCGCTATGTTAGCACAACACAGGGGAAAGGTACCCGATGGGCTGATGAAAATGGCAGTCTTCAAACAGTTTTTGTTGTGCCTAGTGTGTCCAGAATGACTCGGGGATGTGTGGGGCAGGTGTGCAGGCAGGAAGGAGGGAAAAGTGAATAAGGATCCCTAGATCCATTACTTCAGCTTTACTAAAAGCTCAACTTGCATCAGTTTTATGTATCAAAGTTCTGTGTAATGGTTTGCTTGAAACGGGATGGAGGAGGGTTCAATTGCTAAAAAGGAAGAGAGGAACTTGGAAAGCCATCAAATAAAAGCATATGAAATAGAAAGACTTCCTTAAAATAAATTGTGTTAAAGGCTGATGGTATAGGGCATAATGACATAGATTATACTATGAACAGGAATGAAATATTATGTTGTGCATTGAGCAATATGTCTGACATTAAAGAAAAAGGAAAATACTAGGGATGGTGTGTGTGTGTGTGTGTGTGTGTGTGCGTGTGCGTGTGCGTGTGCGTGTGCGTGTGTGTGTGTGTGTGTGTGTGTGTGTAGAAACTAAGCTGAGCAGACAATAAATTTTCCACTGTGTTAACAATGACAGAAAGACTCAACAATGCTAAAATAATGGGAGTACATATTGCTAATAAATCATTTAGTAGATTATTGTATATATTTCTATTTGATAATGATCATAATATAATAATTGGGAGGGTATTTTGTATACATACTGTGCTGCAAGAGCTTTGAATTCATTATCTGAATTGTTCTTCACAGTAGTCCTCTAATTTAACTGCTACTTCCCCATTTCAAAGATGTGGAAAGCAAGCCTTGATTGATTTAGTAATTATCCTTAGGCTGCAAACTCTGTAACTGACAGAAAAGTTTGTAAACTTCAAAGCTTGCAATTCCCCACTGCAAAACCTGCCAGAACATAAGGTGAAAAGTTTGAAAAGGTCACGTGTTTCCAGGAATCTAAAAAGTGTATTATAAAAGAAAGAGTGTTTTTTTTTCGGGTGGGGGGGTGTTTTGCTCTAAATACATAATCCAATCACTGTCTTAGCAGGTATGGTGTGATAAAAATACATGCTATTTTCATTTTCAATCGTTAACTCAAATTCACATCTAAGAGTGAGAATTGTTTTTATTCATTTTGAAGTTTCATCTGGAGAGTGAATTTCTGAAGCAGCAGACATATTATTAGAATAATTGCTAACTGAGTAATGAAATTACTTGAAATTCTGGTACTATTCTACTTTCCACTGATGTTTGAAAATATATGTCAGAACGAGTAGTTTCTTGAGTTATTTAATAAAAATGAAGTAGATTGAACTCTGTGGGTCAATAGAGTAAGAATTGTGTAAGTAATTTATTTGTTACTCTAAAAAGGAAAATTGCTCGAATGAAAGAAGAATCAAGGTAGCATGATGCATTCACTTGGAAACCCTGGCTTGTGCTAAGTATGGCTTGTTCTCCAACTTGAGAATAACCTACTAATTCCTTGAGAGTTCTTTGCCTTGCTAGAGTTCTTTTATTGATTATCAATATATGAGGATGCTAAATTTTTTATAAAGTACAGTAAACCATTTAAAAAAATATTCCCTGTAAAGTTAATAACCAGGATCCATGAACAATTAGGTAGAATGATAACATACTCCCATCAATTGCAACCCCTATTCAATCCCAGTGTCAGTTTTCAAGGGCATTCATTGGAAAGGGCTGCAAAAGCAAGTATGTGAGTATATCTCACTTTATCCTCCTGAGGTAGCAACTTAAAGGCCCCTGTGTTTCTCAATTCATTCACAAAGGACAGTCAGATAGTTTAGCTGCTAATGGTTCCATCTACCATCTACTATATGTGCCTGAACTTACAGCCACTGTATGCTGAAAAAAGGCCTCGGATTCTTTTTCCAATCACATCACCCAGGCTGCTAGTGTCCATCTGCCTGGCTGACCTGGCTTTGTGACGGGAGTTCTGAGCAATCCCAAAAGGTGCATCCCTGATGTGCCATATTCTTGTGTCACCTATTTCAAGAAGTGCTGATCTGGAAAATCTCAGGCCATTCATACTGTGGGCTCCTCCTTTCAGCCTTATTCCCCTTTTTCTCCTGGGTAGTTTCAGATTTTCAGAGCACAGCAGGATGCCTCTGAAAACAGAGGGTGGTAAATATATCTGGGTTGTAAAATTTAAAACCAACAACATAATTATGTCTCTCATGGTTTAGGTTATCCTGTAATTGAAACTGAATATTACAGAGATAGAAAATTTAACAAATGAGGAAAAAAATCTTAGAAATTACATGGTTAAAAGAGATTCCATATTTTTTTTTATTTCTCAAAGTCATAAATAAATAAACCCAAAGTAAATAGTTTCGGTAAAAAATTGACAAATGATTAATAAATAAAACCTCTTTTTTTCAGAAAACAAAAGTGTCTTTTTAACAATATGTTAGTGTTTATTGAGAAACATGCTCAGATCATTATTGGATTTGCTCATTGTTTTAGAAAAGAATACAGACCTTTTTATATGTTTAATATAGTTTAAATTTCTATATTATCACTTGCATGTTCTCATTTGCAGAAGAAACCTACACATGCTAGGCTACCTCTATCACTAAATCCACCCCAAACCTTAAAACAGGTTTTTTAACAGGAAGCTGCCTGCTGCCCCACGTTTGCAACTATGGCTCCTTGTGCTTCAATAAATTGGAAAGACGGTGTTGCAGAGCTAATTAAGCAACTGACTATCATTAGTGTTTTATAGTCTCTTGTCAGTTTGAATTTTATAAATGAAATTAGTGTGATGATCTCAGCTCACTCTCTAACAGACATTTTACATTATTAAGCTGTGTTTGGCCCATCCCAGCAATTAACTTAGTCTCCACATATACTGTTTTTATCCAGTTTCTCCCAAAGAAGATAAAAATAAGATTGGAATGTCAACCAAACCCAAATCAGGACATAGAAAACTAACTGACCTATGTTGGAAGCCATGTGGTATTTTGAGTTTTAATTAGAAACATCTCACATCAGATGAATTTTACATGTATTGCAAAGCATCACCCATTTAGTCATTAGCAGCAACTGCTACAAGGAAGATCCACAAAGACCAAGAGGACTCTGGTTAAAGATAAAACAGAGATCAAATATATTGTGCAAGGTGAAATTTTCTTTTTAGAATTTATAAAAACAAAAATATACACATCTACACACATATATGCAAAAAAGAGGAAACAAATGAAATAGTCTGAGAAAAAGACTAACAAGGAAAACTGAGTTGCCTAGAAAATGATTTTTCCATTTCATAATTCTGAGCATGGTGTTTTCCAGCCTAAAGCCTTCACCTTATTCCTTATTTCCCAGGACAGGGGTCAGCAAACTTTTTCTTAAAAAGTCAGATAATGCTTTTGTGGGCCACTTATCCTCTGTTGCAACCACTCAATTTGTCTGCCATGGTGGGGAAGTAGCCATAGGTAATGCCTAAACAAATGGGCATAGCTGTGTTCCAATAAAACTTTATTTACAAAAAAGAGTGTCTTCTGAATTTGGCCAAGACATAGTTTTCTGATCACTGACCTAGGACAATAGGCAGATGTGCACAGCTCCACATACTTACCTCCAGCCTCTTCTGTGCTCAGACACCTTTCTCTGCCTGGGAGGTTTTTTTACCTTGCGAATGACTATCAGATAGCTACTGATAGTACCAGTCTAAATACTATGAGTCATAAATTTGGACTATCTTTTCTTTATTGTTTAAAGTATTACATATAGTATTAAATATGTCTCCTTTTTTCCCCATTAGCCACTCCCAACCCCCAGCACATGCCCCCACACCCCGAGTATCTGTGTCCATTGGTTATGCTTATATGCATGCATACAAGTCCTTTGGTTGATCTCTTACCCCCCACCCTCCCCTGTCTTCCCTCTGAAGATTGACGAACTGTTCAATTCTTCTATGTCTCTGGATCTATTTTTGTTCATCAGTTTATGTTGTTCATTATATTCCACAAATGAGTGAGATCATGCAATATTTTTCTTTCTCCGACTGGCTTATTTCACTTAGCATAATGTTCTTCAGGTCCAGCCATGCTGTTGCAAATGGTAAGAGTTCTTCCTTTTTACAGCAGCATAGTATTCCATTGTGTAGATGTACTACTGTTTTTTAATCCACTCATTTGCTGATGGGCACTTAGGTTGTTTCCAAATCTTAGCTATTGTAAATTGTGCTGCTATGAACATAGGGGTGCATATATCCTTTCTGATTGGTGTTTCTGGTTTCTTGGGGCATAGTCTTAGAAGTGGGATCACTGGGTCAAATGGAAGTTCCATTTTTAGTTTTTTTGAGGAAACTCCATACTGTTCTCCACAGTGGCTGCACCAGTCTGCATTCCCACCAGCAGTGCACGAGGGTCCCTTTTTCTCCACATCCTTGCCAGCACTTGTCGTTTGTTGATTTGTTGATGATAGCCATTCTGACAGGTGTGAGATGGTACCTCATTGTTGTTTTGATTTGCATCTCTCAGATGATTAGAGACTTTGAGCATATTTTCATATGTCTCTTGGCCTTCTGTATGTCCACTTTCAAAAAGTGTTTATTTAAGTCTTTTTCCCATTTTTTGATTGAATTATTTTCCTTTTGTTAAGATGTATGAATTCCCTATAAATTTCGGAGATTAGGCCCTTATCGGATATAAATTGGCAAATATGCTCTCCCATGCAGTGGGCTTTCTTGTTTTGTTGATGGTTTCTTTTTGCTGTGCAGAAGCCTTTTATTTTGATGTAGTCCCATTTGTTTATTTTCTGCTTAGTTTCCATTGCCCTAGGAGTTGTATTGGTAAAGATATTACTACGACATATGTCTGATATTTTGCTCAGGCTACCTTTTCTTAATCTCCTCCCGCCCTGTCCCTCAGGCAGAATAAACCTCTTACTTTTCATCCAAAAACATTTTACTGCATGCCTATTATACCTTCTCCATGGCTGGAATATTCTCGTGAACAAAATAGAGAGTTCCTGCTCTATGCAGCTTCCACTCTGGGGGGAGAAATACAAACAAAAAACCATTATCATCAATCAGAATAAGTAAATAAATCATGCAGCATGTTAAATGGGGAAAATGAAAAAAAATAGAGCAGCATATGTGTAGAAAGGGGCAGTTTGCTATATTAACTGGGTTCTCAGTGTAGCCTCCTTGAGAGAGTGGGATTTGAGAAGATATCTGAAAAGAGAAAGAGAAAGTGAAGGAGATAACCTTTTCTAACGAGGGAGCTGTTAGAGCAAAGGCCGTACAGGGTAGATGGATACAGTCAGCAAGGAGCAGAGTAGGAGGAGATAAACAGGAGATGGGACCCCAGCCTATGGGGCCTCACAAACCATTTCAAGGACCATTGCTTTTACTTTGAGTGAAAGCAGGAGCCCTCAATGAGCACAGGGGCGATAAGAGCTGGCTTATATTTCAGAAGGATTAATCTGACTGCTCTCCTGAGAAGGGACTGCAGCAGGACAAAGGTAGATGCAGTGACACTAGTAAGGAGGTTCCTGCAACAATCCAGCCAAGAGGGCGTGGATCTGACCAAGGAGGTAGCAGTGGAGGTGATGAGAAGTGTCCAGATGCTGGGCATTAACATTCTCTCTTTGTGTCTTGCATATACTGTATCAGAATACCTCTAAAGGTATTTCTAATTCTTTATCCGATATTCGGTGTGTCCCCTCTCCTCCCAATCAGGCCATAAGGAAAGTGACTTGTGTCTATCTGTATTTCTAAGACTTAACTTAATTCTATTAAAATAATGCAATAAACAGTTAACAAATATCTGGTTGAATAAATAAAGAATGAATGAATCAAGCAATTCAGCAATAAATGACATAAAGAGTTAAAAATATTGAGATGTATTGAACTAACAGAGATATACAACAGAAGTGCAAGGAGAGATTGTTGCTGGAAATAAATTAATCATCATGTGGCTAATTAGCACACAATGCAAAAAATATGATTTTTGCTTATTGCTGGGTTTTCTTTCCATTTTTTAAAAATTTTACTTATATTCCTAAGCCTTTCCCTTTTCTCTCTTAATTCATAACTTTATTCCCAATGATTGGTCTTGCTCATTCCTATGTTCCAGCATTTTCTCTACATTATCTCATTTCTTTGGGAATCACTGGATAATGAAGGTTGCAACTGGTCATGGTTCAGACTATTGTGTTTGAAATATACTGATTAAGCTGTACCATGTTCTAAAACCACAAATTATAATGGTGTCTATTAGAAAAAAAATCATTTTTAGCCTCTCTGATATTTCTACTCAGAAAAAAAGTTATTCTCTGAAAAATAAAAAAATAAAACAAAAACATGAAATTGCCCCTATAACATCCCAGTGTATATTGTCTCATGAATCTCATGGCTTGTATGTGGTAAACTGTGTTGCAAAAATAACAAATCAAATATTTTTTGATATACTAAAAATATTGCCCTAATCCAGACCCTCCCAAATCAATCTATAGGGACACCAAGTAAGATCTAAGAATACTTTTTTTTTCAGATTATCTGAAATGATAAATTTCTCAATAAATACACACCTGCCAAGTATAAGTCATAGTAGGGGTCTATTTATTTCAGAAGTTTTGCTGCCTCTGGTTCTATCCTCAACATTACTGATGCATTTGTGAGGTAAAATATGGGATATTTATAGTTGTGGGTTATTTCGTTGAACTATTACATTCATTTCAAAAGCACATTTAATACCTTCTTCTGCTTTATATAAAGACTAGAGGCCCAGTGCACAAAAATTTGTGCACTCAGGGGGAGGGTCCCTCAGTCCTGCCTATGCCCTCTTGCAGTCTGGGACCCCTAAGAGGATGTCCACCTGCTGGCTTAGGCTCGCTCCCTGGGGGATCAGGTCCAAGCTGGCAGTCAGACATCCCTCTGGCAGCCTGGAAGCCCTTGGGGGATGTACACTTGCCAGCGGGGAGCAGGCCTAAGCTGCAGTCGGACATCCTTAGGGCTGCTGAGGAGGCGGGAGAGGCTCCCACCACCACCACCACCACCACTGTACTGGCAGCTGTCAGCCTTGCTTGTGGCTGAACAGAGCTCCCGCTGTGGGAGCGCACTGACCACCAGGGGGCAGCTCCTGCATTGAGCGTCTGCCCCCGGTGGTCAGTGTGTGTCATAGTGACCAGTGATTCCCAGTCGCTCTGCAGTTAGGGTCAATTTGCATATTACCCTTTTATTATATAGAATAGAGACCTGGTGCACAGGTGGGAGCCGACTGTTCAGGCTGCCCAAACCCCCTTTAGGGTGGGGGTCCCCACTGGGGCCTAGCCAGCCTGGATGAGGGGCTGATGGCTGTTTTCAGGCTGCCCAAACCCCCTTCACAATGGGGGTCCCTGCTGGGCTGCCTGGCCAGCCTGGGTGAGGGGGTGAGGGCCGTTTTCAGACTGCCCACACCCCCTTCAGGGTGGGGGTCCCCACTGGGGTGCCTGGCCAGCCTGGGTGAGGGGCTGATGGCTGTTTGCAGGCTGCCCAAACCCCCTTCAGGGTGAGCGTCCCCACTGGGGTGCCTGGCCAGCCTGGGTGAGGGGCTGATGGCTATTTTCAGGCTGCCCAAACCCCCTTCAGGGTGGGCGTTCCCACTGGGGTGCCTGGCCAGCCTGAGTGAGGGGCTGATGGCTGTTTTCAGACTCACCAAGCCCCCTGGCGACTAAAGCTCTCAGCCTTTCCTTTTTTTGTGGTTTTTTTTTTTTTATTCGCTCCAGCTCCGTGGCCATGGTGATTGGAAGCAGGTATCTGAGGTTTATTTACCTTATATAATTGAAACTTTGTTGCTTTGAGAGGAGGCAGCAGCCACAGGGAAGCTTGGCTTCTTCCATTGCAGGGGCAAGCAAGCCTCCCGCTCACTCCAGCTCCATGGCTACGGCCTGCTGAAAGCGAGGTATCTGGGGTTTATTTATCTTCTATAATTGAAACTTTGTTGCTTTTGAGTGTAGCTCAGAGCAGGCCACGGCAGGCTGGCTTCCTCCATCACGGGAGCAAGCAAGCCTCCTGCTTGCTCCAGCTCCATGGCCACGGCCTGCTGAAAGCAGGTATCTGGGGTTTATTTACCTTCTATAATAGAAACTTTGTTGCTTTGAGTGTAGCTCAGAGCAGGCCACGGCAGGCTGGCTTCCTCCATCATGGGAGCAAGCAAGCCTCCTGCTTGCTCCAGCTCCATGGCTGCCGGCCGCCATCTTGGTTGGGTTGATTTGCATATAGTCGCTCTGATTGTCTGGTGGGTGTGGCCTAAGGCATAGAGAAAGTATGGTCAATTTGCATGTTTGTCTATTATTAGGTAAGATAATCACAAAATAAAACAAATGGATTTAAGTTTTGTTATTTATTTATTTATTTATTTATTTATTTATTTATTTATTTTTATTTCATTGACTTTATTGGAGGGCATTGATTAATAAAATTATATAGGTTTTATATAATACATCATCTATATAGTATATTGTGTGTTACTACCCAAAGTCAAGTCTCCTTCCATCACCATTTATCACCCCTTTACCCTCTTCTACCACTATCCACACCCCTTTTCCTTTGTCAATCATCATACTGTTGTCTGTGTCTATGAGTTTTTGTTTTTGCTTAATCCCTCACCTTTGCTTAAGATCCCCAACTCCCTTCCCTCTAACAGCTGTCAGTCTGTTTTTTGTATTTATGAATCTGTTTTATTTTGTTTGTTTGTTTGTTTGTTTTATTCATTAGATTCTACATATAAGTGAAAATATATGTTATTTGTCTTTTTCAGACTGGCTTATTTCACTCAGCATAATACCTTCCAGGTACAACCATGCTGTTGCAAAAGATAAGATTTCCTTTTTTATGGCTGAGTACTGTTCCATTGTATACCACAGCTTTTTTTTTGTAATCCACTCATCTACTGATGGGCACTAAAGTTGCTTCTTAAATATTAACTATTGTAAATAACACTGAAATGTGCATATATTCTTTGAAATCAGTGTTTCAGTTTCTTCAGATGTATTTGCAGAAGTGGAATTACTGGGTAATAAGGCAGTTCCATTTTTGATTTTTTGAGGAACCTCCACACTGCTTTCCACAGTGGCTACACCACTCTGAATTCCCACCAACAGTACACAAGGGTTTATTTTTCACTGAATCCTTACCAGCACTTGTTTGTTGATTTATTAATGACTAGAGGCCCGGTGCACAAAATTCATGCATGGGTAGGGTCCCTAGGCCTGGCCAGTGATCAGGGCCGATCTGTGGGGCGACCAGTGGGGCTATCAGGGGGCCCCTGCTGGCACCCGCCTTGGCTGGCCTGAGGCCTGTGGGCTGGGGGCAGCTCCTGTGTTGAGCATCTGCCCCCTGGTGGTCAGTGCACATTATAGCGACTGGTCATTCCACCGGTCATTCTGCCATTCGGTCGATTTGCATATTAGGCTTTTATTATATAGGATAGCTATTCTGACAGGTGATATCTCATTGTGGTTTTAAGTTGCATTTCTCTGATGATTAATGACTCATATGTCTATTGGCCATCTGTATTTCCTCTTTGGAGAAGTGTCTATTCAGGTCCTTTGCCCTTTTAAATATTGGATTGTTTGGTTTTTTTAGTGTTGAGTTTTATAAATTCTTTCTAAATTTTGGAGACTAATCCTTTATGGAATACATGTATCATTGGCAAATGTGTTTTTCCATTCTGTGGTTTTTCTTTTTATTTTGTTGATGGTTTCCTTTGCTGTGCAAAAATTTTTAATTTAATGTCATCCCATTTGTTTATTTTTTCCTTTGCTTCCCTTGCCCAAGGACATATATCAGAAAAAATTATTGCTACCAGAAATGTCTGCAATTTTACTGCCAATGTTTTCTTCTGGGTTTTTATGGTTTAGTCTTACATTTATGTCTCATTTTGAGTTTATTCTTGTGTATGGTGTAAGGCAGTGGTCTAGTTTCATTTTCTTGCTTGTATCGGTCCAATTTCCCCACACTATTTGTTGAATAGACTCTCTTTACACCATGGTATTTTTTTCCCTCTTTTGTCAAATATTAATTGACCATGAAGACATGGGTTTATTTCTGGGCTCTCGATTTTGTTACATTGATCTATATGCTTGTTTTTATGCCAGTACCATGCTCTTTTGATTACTATGTCCTTGTACCATAGTTTGATATCAGGTAGCATAATTCCTCCAACTTTGTTCTTCTTTCTCAAGAATGCTGAGACTGCCCTAGCTGGTTTGGCTCAGTGGATAGATCATTGGCCTGCGGACTGAAGGGTCCCAGGTTCGATTCCGGTCAAGGGCACATGCCTGGGTTGTGGGCTCGATCCCCAGTAGGGGGCGTGCAGGAGGCAGCTGATCAATGATTCTCTCTCATCACTGATGTTTATATCTCTCTCACCCTCTCCTTTTCTCTCTGAAATCAATAAAAATACATTTAAAAAAAGAATGCTGAGACTATTCAGGGTCTTCTGTGGTCCCATGTAATCATTTGGAATATTTGTTCTAGTTCTGTGAAACACACCATTTGTATTTTAATAGGAATTATGTTGAATCTATAGATTGCTTTGGGCACAATGGGCATTCCAGTGATGTTAATTCTTTCTATTCCTGAACATGGTATATGCTTCCACTTATTTGTATCTTCCTCAATTTCTTTCTTCAGTGTCTTATAATTTTCTGAGTACAGGTATTTTTTAACCTTGATTATATTTATTCCTAGCTACTTTTTAAATGCAATTGTAAATGAGAATGTTTTCTTAGTTCCCCGTTTTGATAGTTCATTTTTGGTATATAAAAATACCACCAATTTCTGAATATTAATTTTGTATCTTGCTACTTTACTAAATTCATTTATCAGTTCTAGTAGTTTTTTCATGGAATCTTTGGGGCTCTCTATATGCAGTATCATATCATCTGTGAATAATGACAGTTTTACTTCTTCCTTTCCAATTCGGATGCCTTTTATTTTTATCTTCTTGTCTGACTGCTGTGGTTAGAATTTCCAGTACTGTGTTGAATAAGAGTCGTGAAAACAGACATCCTGTCTTGTTCCTGATCTTTAGGAAAATGTTTTTAGTGTTTGCCCACTGAGTATGATGTTGGTTGTGGATTTGTCATAAATGGTATTTATTATGTTGACGTATGTTACCTCTCTTTCCACTTTGCTTAGAATTTTTATCATAAATGGGTGCTGGATTTTTTTTAAATGCTTTGTCTGCATCAATTGATATGATCATGTGGTTTTTTCCTTCATTTTGTTTATGTGGTATATCACATTTACCAATTTGCAGATATTGTACAGTTTTACTTCTTCCTTTCCAATTTGGATGCCTTTTATTTTTATCTTGTTGTCTAATTGCTGTGGCTAGGACTTCCAGGACTGTGTTCAATAAGAGTTGTGAAAGCAGACATCTCTGTAATAAATCCTTGCATCCCAGGAATAAATCCCATTTGATCATGATATATGATCTTGCATCCCAGGAATAAATCCCACTTGATCATGGTGTATGATCTTTTTAATGTATTGCTAAATTCAGTTTTTTGCACAAGAAATTTTGTGTGTTAGCCCTTTAAGAGAGTACCTGCATTTCCAGCCATTTTTCTCGGGCAAACAGCAACACTGCTGCTTTTCACAACCAGATGTTTTATGGGCACTTTTCTCAGTTCTGGTGCTCTGGACTGGGTAACCCAGTTTGGGATTTAGACCTCAGAATTCTCAGTGGGGAACCCCCCCGCCCCCCGCAGCTGAGATCTCTCTGAACCTTCAGCTGCTATCTGTGCCAGCCCAGCCAGCCCTTTCACGCCTCCGCATTTCCTACCAGACTCTATGCAGTCTCCACTTTCCATCCTTGGTTATCAGGGTTCTCTCCAGCTCATCTCCAGTTGATTATTCAGATGATGTTTCTGTATTCCAGTTGTAATTCCAGTTTGGTCCTGGGAGCATATCAGTGTAGCTTCCACTTTACTCCACTGCCATTTGGAACTCTACCCTATGTTTTTTGATTGTAGCATTTAAGCCATTCACATTTAAAGTGATTATTGATAGATACATATTAAATTTTTGTTATTTTTAAGGCTATTTGAAAAAAAATTATACTTGGTTCTTCTGTATAGAAATCAACAGACTTCTACAAAAGTTATTAGTCCATTTAAGGGTTTATAGGATTGATGCGCAAACTTTTCAATTTGTTGCATTTCTGCCAAGTAGCTATAAACTGGATGGACTTTCTCTTTGCAAACCATGAATTCCCAGAAGGGAGTGTGACTCTGTGGTGGGGTCTGAATTGAAAGAAACAGGAAAACTAGAGCTATAATGGTTCTGCTACAACATTCTCTAGTTCCTTTTAGAAACTATTTAGTTTGAGATTTCTAACTCAGTAAACACATTTACCACAGCCAGGAACTAGGTGGTTGTTGTAGCAGAGTAGTTCTCTGGGGTAATTGCATGAATTCCCTTCTATAAAGAACATGGAGAAAGCCTAGGTGGAAATGCTTTCTTTAGTGTATTGCTGGCCCCTAGTTTGAAACATAACAGAAAATCAGCATCATTTGTCATCCAGTTTCTGTGATACAAAGCTTTTTTTTTTTAACTTGCAACATAACTGAGTAGAGGTTCTTAGACAAAGAATCAAAGAACTTAGTTCAGGCCTCAGGTCTGCTATCACAGGCTTTGTTGCTTTAGATAAAGTCCCTTTGCCTCTGTGTTCCAGTTCCCTCATTTATAAGGCTGTGTTCAGAACACTAACCCTGTCTACTTCTGATAATTAATCTGTTAACCAAATAAACATTTGAGTGAAAGAGTTTTGAGAAGATACAGGAAATTAAAAACGCAGTTCCCACATTTGCGATAACTTTATGGTCACATGTATTTTGCCTTTCACCCAATGCCTTGATCAGACACATAATTTATCAGTAAGAAATGATTTTGACTACAAGTATTAACATCCAAATAGCAGCTATTTAAGCCAGGAGGGCATTTCTTATTCAGTAAAACTGAAGTCTGGAGGCAGGAAAGTACTCGGTGGGCTTAGTAAAGGTCATGCTTTCTTTCCATTCTGAATTATTTATAAGGCGCGGTAACATCCACATGCATGCTTCCACCTCCTCTTTCCCAGAAATAAAATGACTGCCTAACCTCCGGAAATCATCATGTACACACATAAGGCTGGGAAGAGGAACAACTAGAAATTATCTTTTCCAGAAACTCCCCTTATGAAATTTCCCCTCACACATCGATGTTGAGGGCTAGATTCTATATCCACTTCTGCAGTGAAAGACACCTAACTTTACAGACTATAAGCTAGGAAGGCTGCAAGGTATAAAGTGTGGAGGAATGGCTTTGGGGTAAGCAACCAGTAATGTCTGCCACACCTTCACCCCAGAAAATTCAATACATCTTCTGGGGAGCATAACCCCATATCCTAGAATCGCTGCTGTTCAGTCACATTCTTACATAATTCTACTCTTAGTTAAAATAATCATAGCAAGTTGAACTTAGTGGTCCAGGCCTCAGTTTCTTTCATGGGGCACAAAATTATAAGTTGGTCTTTAGTTGTGTCCCCAGTCTCAGTCATTTTTCCTAAAAATGTAAACATTCTGTGATGGTCAAAGCATCAGCCTGACCCTGTTATATAAGCAATTCTTACCAACAAAACTTTGATCCTCTTTTTAAAACTACTAGGTCACTAGCCTGGTCTTTATCTTCTTTTGGAATTAGTATATTGTTAGAGTCTCATTGGCCTACATTTGCTAAACTAGTCAGAGTATAAATGGTTACTATCAAATTATCTCCTTTACCCCTTTATCTATAAACTAGAGGCCTGGTGCACAAAATTCATTGGGGGGGGTGCCTCAGCCCGGCCTGCACCCTCTCACAATCAGGGACCCTTGCGGGATCGGGCCTAAACCAGCAGTCAGACATCCCCCTCAAAATCCAGGATCGCTGGCTCCTAACCACTGGCCTGCCTGCTTGATCGCCCTTAACCACCTCTGCCTCGGCCCCTGCCACCATGGCTTCTTCCAGAAGGACGTCCGGAATGACATCCAGAAGGTGGTTTGGCTGTTCAGTCTAATTAGCATATTATGCTTTTATTATTATAGATATAAACATACAGGTGACATCCTACTCATTATTCTCTGAGGATATATGATCAATGTGAATATCTATCCCTGCTCTCAAGGCAAAGCAAGGTGGTAATAATTTTCCCCTTATTCCGCACCCCTTCCAAATAAAATCTTTTCTACTTCATCTGGACACTCTATTGAACGTAATGTGCATATTAAAGCATTGCCTTTTGCGTAATCAACAAAACATAGAATAAAAGAAAGCTCAGATCTCAGCAGTCATTGAAAGCAAAGGGGCTCTTTCCTCTCCTCCTCTTACCCTTCAGAATCGGACCAGAGGCAGAGGGACCCTCTCCACATGCACATAGCTGTGGAACTTGTTCACCCTCTCAGAAGGAGTTCTAACCGTGGGGTTGAGGAAGCTGCCATGGTAACCACAAGGAATAATAATTAGATTTTGCAACCCCCATAGAAGCCGCCAGTGTACTTGATTAACCTTGAGAGGCTCTAGGAAATGTTTCTAGAATAGTAAAACAAAAACATATTGGCCAGGCTCAACCTTGCTTACTGATTCCAAAAAAAGGTCATTTTCTCCTAAGCCAGGTAGGAAACATCTGGGGGGGGGTGGAGGGGGGGAGAGATACAAAAATTACAAAAACAATGCATTTATTTTTTCTTAAAGGAGTTGGGCTCAAATTCTCAAGGATAGTGGGAAGCTGTCTCTATATATGTCATGGGAAACCCCCACCAGTGTTATTTTTAACAGAGCATTACCGGACCTCAGTTCTGTTCTGTTTATGCAGAAACCCCTTTGCCTTCTTCCTGGCATTGTTTTCCCCCAACCTAACCTCACTCAGGGGCAGCAAGGGCAAGTCTAGCTCCCTAACTCCTTTACCCCGGCTTCTTCCTCATAGTGAGAATTTAAGAAATAATAGTTTAATAAAATGCAAATGTACAATATTTAAAAAGGAAATGCTTATATCACATAATATGGAAATATTTTCTTGGATAAATATATGATTGAGAGTAGCAGTTTGACCATGCAATGGGAAATGTTGGGTGGAGCCAATGGGGGCAAAAGAAGAAGCCTCTAATTCCACATACAGCTCATTTAGAAGAAGAAATTTAGCTTCCAAACTTATAATGAAGCAGAATGCCAAAGAAAGGTGACCTCCCTTAAAGGCACAGATAGCCTGACAGTAAAAGGTGAAGGAAGATGACAGGTGCTTCCAATGACATTAGAGCTGAATTTCCTGAGGCAGAGAGAAACTATGTCTAAAATAAATGTGATGCTTGATAGGTTTTATTTTCCTTGGAAACCTCTGGGAAAACGTTTCAAGTTGTTTGCTTTCCAAACCTTTTTCTTGGTAAAGTAAAGAGTGGGAATGTGTCACCTAAAACCCAAGCAAGGGGCTTCCCTTGGCAGCAAAGTCAATCTCTATTCATAGAATGGGCATGTTCCTGAGCCTTAGCAATTTGTTTCTTATATTCTCAGAACGCATATCAGCCCAGCGAGTCTCAGTTCATGTGCTTGACATATTTCAATGTTATATTGCGAAATAAAGCATCCTTTCTCTCCAAGTACACCGAGTTTTCAGATGGGAGTTCTCCCATTGCAAGCCTATCAGTCAAATGTAGCTGCTGTGCCCACAGACCCTCGCCTCCATTTATGCACTACACATTTCACAACAATGGAGCACGTAGTCTCCTCATAGTGGTAACATGCCCCTTGCTAAAGAATTCACAGAGCAGAAATAACTGAGAGCTAACAGATAGTTTTGAATATTTTCTGCCATTATGTACATGTTCTAGGGTTATCTATGGGAAATTCGAGATGGGCTATCTCTAGTTTTGCTTTTAATACTTCAGTTTAATAAAAATATTACTACCATATCATCTCTACCTGACAAAAATGAAAAATATTTCAAATGAAAACATTCTTATTAAGTACATGGTGAAATATGTCATTGCAAACTCCCATCACAATTTTTCCAATGAAATAACAGAAAAAGAAATATAATAAGAAACCAAAACATTTTTATCTAGTTTCACATACTATCATTTTTTAAATATGAAATTTAAAAATTCTTGTATTACATACATTTTGGAAGATGTCTCTCAATTCTATCAAGTTAATTCCTATATATTGTTTCAGATGAAACACAATTTCCCTACACTACTTTGTGTTTTTAGATTTCTGTTTAGATTACTTGTTAAAATATTGGGACATCTTGATTGTCTAAAAGTAGTAAGATACAATTGCTGATTTTTATTGTTGTGAGCAGGAAGACTTTTCTCCCACCTGAGCTTCAGTGTCTTCCGGGATACATGGATATATTTTACGTAACATATACTTTAGGGAAAAAGATGTGAGAGATTCCTGCAAGAGAAGCACTGTTACTAACTGTGATAGCCTGTCTCCGAAGATGGCCCTTCCCATGAACTCCACCTTCCTGTGAGCTTCTTCTAATCAGCAGAATGTGGCAGGAGTGAGGATGTGTAACTCCCAAGGCTAGATGGTAAGAAAACAAGGCTTCAACCTAGGTATATTAGAGCACTTGCATTGGAGAAGCCAGAGCCAAGTAAATAGTTCAACTACAGTGAGGCTGCTGTGGTGTGAGGAGGTCCAAGCTTGTCAGGTTGAGAAGCCATACAGAAAGCAAAAGACATCCAGTCTGTTCTCACATCAGCTGAGGACCAGCCTTGTGAGTAAAGGATCCATCTTGGATATCCATCCTAAGTGGTCTTTCCAGATAACACTTTCTGCAGCAGCAACCTTCCTGCAACTATAAACCCAATCAGCCCACTGTGAGAGATATTAACTTGTTGGGAGCAACTAAGATCTGGGGTTTGTTGGTTACATAGCTTTAGAAAAACAATATTACCTAACTACTTTTTAATCTATGTTCTTCATTAAAGTCTTCATTTATCATGTTGCTACATTTTTCCTCTCATGTATCGATCTTCTTTCTTTTACTTTTTTCTACTGATGATATGCCTCACATTTTGAAAGAGACATCAAAAGGTGACCTGTTGGGTAGTATGGTAAATACCTTGTACAAAGATATCAAAAAGCTTGGCTTCTAATCCCCATTTTGCATAGTAGCTGACTTTCCTACGACTCTAAGCAAGCTGTTGCATACTTTTTCTGAATCTCACTGCATATAATTCATGTAATTATTACAGAATTCATTGCACAGAAATACTTAATAATACCAAGAAACAACAATAAAAGTGGGAACAGAAAAACTATAGATTCTACTATGAAGGATAATTTTCCACAATAGAAAATGTTAAGTTCTCTGCTCCATCTCAGATTTTTTAAAAAATCTACTTGATACCCAAAGAAATCTACTTGATAAAATAAATATGAGGCTCATATTTTATCAGCCATCTCTTCATTAAAAAATGGTAAGAAAAAAGTGACTTTATATTTATCTCAAATGTTAATGTCACATTTAATTACATAGATAAGAAGTTGTATCTGATTGTATGTTTAATATTAAAAATTCTTATCTAAGTAATGGTGATAAGAAAAAGTAGCATGGTTTCCAGTTACTATAGTGTGGACATTTAATCAAGACCAACTTTTCTAAGTCCTGTCCTCTCTTGTTTACCCCATAGTCCTCTGGAAGTTGAGGAAAGGTGTGAAGTATGTGAAGGACAGTCAGTTTGATGTTCAGAGAGACTGGAGAATTGTAATATTTGCAGACAAATGAGCAAAAGTGGTACCCAGAAGAGGGACAGAGTGGTTGTTGAAGCTAAAGAAAATGCCTGGAGTATTCCCCTGTGCCTGGATGCCTATTGTGTTAGGACTCTCCTTACTTAGTCATCAATTTCTTGAGGAAATAATTAAAGCATCTAGACCCTAAAATATAAGCTATTTTGTTCTGATGCTGCAAGTGTGAGTTTGAATTTTGAGTGGCGTTATTGACGGGTGGGATGAAGTGCTGGTCACATCTGTGAAGGCTTATAAAATCCAGACGCATGATCTCAGAGAAGGCCTGCGGCTCCTTTGAGGCCTAGCCCGTCTTAGCACAGGGTCTCTAAGAATGCTGACTGCTGCCCACCACGCCCCAAAACAATGTTTTCTTGACTCAGACTAGAGTAGCACATTACTGCCGACCACAGAGACAATGTCTCTCTTTTCCTCCCGTTAGAATGTCCACAGTAGCATGCTTTTTGCTTCCTGCTCTGGACTGAGGAATGGATGGAAGTGGCAATGCGTATGCATGTGTGTTCAACCTGAACGAGTATGGCCCTTGTCACCAATCACCACCAAAGATACAATACCCTACAACATGTCTCACTAGGTAGCTGGGCGACTTCTCTACCATCCTCAGAATATAAGGACTCTGGGAGCTAGGCTCTCCAGGTGAGACTCATCCCAGCACTGAGTTTCCCACATGATGCTCATTATGCTCAGAATCGTGGGAGAAATCTACTTCTCTCCACTTTGCCCCATCTCAGAGGGGAACTACTCACCGCCATCGCACCTTTAAGAACAAGTTACAGAATGTCAGTAGACAGCTAAATTATAAGTAAAAGGAGAAACTGATGTGGAAGAAGAAACTCATGACCAAATCCACATAAATATATAATTGTTTTTTTGGCATGTGGAAAAAAATAAAGTAAATGGTCCTTAAAAATTAAAACTAGGACATAAAATGTCCTGTAACAGTCTTTCCCATGGTTTTTAAGAAAGAAAGGAGGGAAGAGTTTGTCTGAAATATATATCTGGTGATACATATATTTAAATCTATTTGCTAGCATTGCTATTTTTAAATTCTCAATGTAGGTTAAAGCTGTATATTTTCTCACACTTAAGTGGCTGTTAGAGGAGTCTATTCTCAAACACCAAAAGTAAAAATTTTAGAGTGCAGAACAAAAGTGTTCCAGTCAGTTGCTCTCTGGATACCAAGGTATTAAGCTTATTACTAGATTGCATAATTAAAACAAAGTATTTTAATATCTACTGAAAGCGTAAAAGTTATGTTCATATATATGTCTGCAGGTATAAATTTATGTTTATTCAACACAGAGACCATGTTTCTATACTTACAGCTAGATAGAGAAAAAAACAAAAACTTGCTTCCAAACTAGCATCAACTGTGCAGAAGTACCTGAAGTCAACAAATAGATCTTCATAATATTTTACAATTAAGACCCTTCATGATATTTGAGTAGAACAGTGTTTCCCAAACTGTCCTTGGGAAGTTGTTGTTTTGACAAAAATAAAAAATAATAAGCAATCAAACAAACAGTTGCTGAAAGATTTGAGAAATATCAGATCTTTATAGGCTCTCAGAGCCTTTAATATACTAATGTGAATTGGGACTCTCCAAAAGAGGCATGCACAGAGTTTGCTAAGTATATTTGACCACAAACCCTTGTGCATACATACATGTGTATTTTGTGTGTGTGTTCAACATTTGTTAACCCATAAAAAAGAAGTATTTTTCTGAATTCACAGCTTGGAGGAAAATGTTGGTACTGAATATGACTTATGGAACCACATATTTCGCAAACACACACACACACACACACACACACACACACTCAAGCAAACACACACACAACCCTCTTAATATCAAATGACTACCTATATAAAAGCAATAATTTTTGAATTATAAAATTCATAAGGATCATTGGAATATCTGTTTTTAAAATTGTGGCTTTGGAGACCCCTATAAAAAGAAATTCAAATTTAGTATGTTTTGTGAGAAGATCAGAATATTTTTAGTAAGTACTCTAGGTAATTCCAATATAGAATCCCATGTGTTTCACTTAGAGAAACATTGATCTAACATTGTTTATTAGAAAAACATTGATCAATAGAAAAACACTGATCTATTTATTTTTTAATACACTTTTATTGATTTCAGAGAGTAAGGGAGAGGGAGAGATAGAAACATCAAGGATGAGAGAGAATCATTGATCTGCTGCCTCCTGCATGCCCCCAACTGGGACATGTACCCTGACCAGGAATTGAACCGTGACCTCCTGTTTCATAGATTGGTGCTCAACCACTGCACCACACTGGCCAGGCCTAATATTTATTTATAATTTATTTTTTTGCATATATGTTTGTATGTGTTCCACATCCCATTATTATAGAGTGAGTAAAGATGAAAATGCACTATTAAGTTTAGAAAAAGGAAATAATTATCTTCCTTATTTATTTTCCCATTTGTTCCATGACTGTTGAGGAAGGTAAGGATATTATTGGTTGGTGTGTTTTATTGGCCACTGCGCCTGATTAAATATTGAATGCACTTAGTTTGGGCCTTTTAACATAACCTAGGATGCCTCTGCTCAAAACCAGCAGCCCCAGGTGGTCATTGTAAGGTCTCAGCCTGGCCCTTTTATCACAGGTCCTCATCTTTGGAATGGGGTGGTGAGGAAGAGAAGAGGGAAAGAAAAGTAAAAGGTTAACACTTCATTGACCTTTGTTACCTCCTCAATTTGTTCCCTGTCTTATTCCCTCCCTCAACACCAGAGATACTCAGCAAGCATTCCATTGTGGTTTGTGGAATCAAATAGCCACAGTGTGTTCGCCTACAGGAGAGGCGTAGAGTTTCTCACTGAGCAGCAACAGAGGAAGGTTGGCCCTCGTCATGTGAGAGTGGTTCATTTTTCTGGATTGAAGAAGAAAATCTAAATCAATTGATCACATATATAAAGGCTACAAGTATCATCGAAGTCATATGTACCCTGGAAGGAGAAACCAGATTGGGCCAGAAATTGTGGAGGAACATCAGGAGGTTGAGCTATTACCCAATATTTAAAATAAGCAATGAACTGTTCAGAGATCAGTTAGTGCACTGGAAGTTTTAAAATGCAAACTAGAGGGGATAGAGACATATTCTTAAGAGGTTAGGAGTACATGGAAGAAAATGGAGTAATATCTAAAATAACTTTTGAAAAATAGATCTAGAAAAGAAAGGGTTTTATTAATCTTTTGTTTTGTTTTGTTTTGCTTTGCTTTGCCTTTGCTACTAGGGCAAGAACAAAAACCAAAGAATAATAGTGGGGAAAAATCAAAGAGGTGTTTTGAAAAAAATCAAGATAGAAAATGCTAATTCCTTTTCCCAAATGGGATCAGGATCCAAGAAATTAGTAAAAGGAAACCTCTGAATACTGTTAAATCAAGAGCTACCCTATCTGTTTGTGTTGTAAATTGCATGATTTGAATAACAGTACAGAGTTTCTGTTAACAAAAAGTGGAGATGTTTGATAGAAGAGGCTAATGAATGGGCAACTCATGCATTTTCAGTGAGTTTATATTGAGGCATGGATGAGAAAACTATAATGGCCCAAGCTGCAGAGGAGATTTTAAACAGGCTGTTTTGGACCCAGGGAAAATAGCTAAGGATAC
>NW_005871167.1:261839-303581 GCF_000147115.1 Myotis lucifugus
CCATAGATATATGTGGGGCTGTGTGTGTATGTGTATAAATCAATGTAGGTAATCTCATCAACAAGGAACTGTTATCATACGAGGAAATCATGTGAAGAGGTTAATTTTTTTGGCCAAGTTTACACATTATTTCAACTGAGAAAATTATTTTCCCAAATAAGATTAGTAGCAGTAGTATTATTCCTACTATTATGGGCTCTCAAGCTCTGTGTCATTAGCATAATAGTAATTTGAAACCAGGCAGCCTAATGCCAGAGTCCCTGGGCTTGAGCATCAATCTTTACTTTGCCTTTGGCTAAGCCAGGGAGAGTGCTGTAATCCATTAGCAAACCTCCTCTCAGCATGGGAGGGAGAGTGTTGGTACTCACATCAAATATGGTTACATCTGTGCTAGTCTTTTAAAACTAAATTGTGCTCTTGATTTGACCTGTCTTTAGGCAACAAGAGAAATAGTCCCCACTTAAGGCATGAGGAATAGAGAGAAAGTAGCTTAGTTGGAATGAGAATGAAAAAATTACTCTTTCAAAATTTTGCTTGATGTTTATTATTGCACTAGTTATTTTCACAAATGTTGTTGTATTCATACTGAGCAAGTGTTATTACTAATATTTTTAAATAAAAATAAACTGATGTTCAGAGAGTACAGGTGACTTCCAAGTTCATATATCTAGTAAGTGATACAGAAAACATAAGGATATAAATCCTCATACACTAAAGTCATTGGTAAATTTGTGTCTGAATACATGAGGATATTGAAAAATTTTATTCAGAAGAATATACTTATCAGAAAATATATAAATTCAATACAACTAATAACCTCATAAAATCTTTTCTTAAAAGTGTAACATTCTAATTCCTTAATATCTCTAAGCCTGAATATGAAATAAAGAGCCCTTTAATTCATTTTCAGTCATTAAACACACACTAATTGTGAGCTATGTACATGACAGGCAGTCTGCAGGATTCTGGAGATCAATTCTTTTCAAAGGTGATAGACACTTCTTGCTGTCACAGTGTTTAAACTCAACTAAGTCATTTATTTAAACAAATTTTTGTACTCCTACTATGCGTTAAGACACTATACAGATACATGTGATTTTAGTCCCCTCGATTATATTCTGGTAGAGAAAACAAATTCTTAAAATTAGTTAAACCATAATTACAATAGAATAATCTCACATAGAAAAATTGTAAAGGCTATATGCATATGCTGAAAAAGAGTAATTACCCTGTAAGGGTGTGATCAGTAGTGATTTTTGACATTTATTTTAATCCTAGGCAGATTTAAAAAAAACAAAAACAACACAAAAAACAAACAAACAAAACCAAAAACTAATCATGGAAAGAGCCTTCCAGGAAGAGAGAGCACTTGTGGACTGCCTACTATGTGTCAGTCTGTGTACACAAAATTTGGCCTTGCCCAAAGAGAGGTCTGGCCTTATTCCAGATTCTGGGAAGGTAACCTCTAAACCCTTGGAATCTCCTGAATGAATGCCTTTCTTATTAATGATGGGCTTGTCAGACCACCTCTGATAATTTATAGTAACTAGGTTACTCATGATGGGCCCCATGGACCATATCATACCAGCCTGAACTCTGAAGGGAAGAGTCAGAGACTGAGTTTAATCATAATGAGCATTAGTCAACTCTATGCCTATATAATGAAGCCCCAATAAATACTCTGGACACTCAAGTGAGAGTGAACTTCCCTGGTGGGCAATCCTCCCTGTGTGCTGTCACACATTGAAGCTGAGAGGGCAACGCATCCTAACAACAGTGGGAGCTTCGTTTGGAATCCTCTCAGACTCTGCCCTGTGTGCCTCTTTTGGCTGCTTTTAATTTGTATCCTTTCCCTGAAATAAGCCATAACTATCAGTATAATAGCTTTCAATGAGTTCTGTGAGTCTGTCTACCAAATCTGAGGGTGATTTGGAGAACCCTCCAACATTATAATTGGTGTCAGAAGTGAGGGTGGTGTTGTGTAGACACTTTCCTCTAATTTTGTAGTTTCAATCCAACTCCTTGGAGTTGGTATCAGAAGTCTCAGGCATACATGGACGTCTTGGGGATTGTGTCCTCAAACTTTTCAGTTTTGCAAACTCTGGGTATAGACACTATGGCAAAAGAGAAGGAAGTGGGAAGAGGGAATTTGGCTGTGGTTTACAAATGTCTATCAATAGCAAAATGTTCACCAGTAAAAGCAAAAGGAAAATGAGGGAGGCTTAAAGAATGTTTTCATAACACTCACTCTAACATAAAAAAACTGGGGCAGGGAGGAGATTACACATTTATATATAGTTCAGAGTGATCTGTTATGAAAGCTCATGTAGCTTTTCCTTCTTGTCCTCAGGATTTCTTTATTCAGACTCCCCAATGAATTTTTTATTTATCAGCTCTAACTTCTTTCTGGATGGAGTCTTGTCAAAAGGTTAGAGAGAAAGGGCAGGGGAAGTATAGAATCAGAAAATGAAAAGCCATTTTGACTTTGTGGTCTGTCTTCATATAATCAGACCTTTTTAAAAAATATTTTTATTGATTTCAGAGAGAAAGGGAGAGGGAGATAGATAGAAACATCAGTGATGAGAATCATTGTTCTGCTGACTCCTGCACACCCCCCACTGGGGATTGAGCCTGCAACCCGAGCATGTGCCCTTGACTGGAATCAACACAGGACCCTCCAGTCTGCAGGCCAACACTCTATCCACTGAGCCAAACCAGCTAGGGCTAACCAGACCTTTTACATTGACCAGAGAGACTAAGAATAAAAGGGAAAAATACAGCCTGCCATTTATTAGAATGTAACAAAAAGTATCTGATCAAGTAACAACCTTGGCTATTACTTCGATGAGTGTTTATTATCTATAATTTACTTCAATATATTTTGAGTGTAAGAGTGTAATATATATGTTTGCTTGCATCTATTCTTTGACACTGTTGTTAACATGTGAAGTATTCTAATCAGGATTTCACATGCTAAATGAGATTGTTAGCATTTGGAAAAATTGTAATCAACTTTCTATCTATACTAATAAAAGCATAATATGCTAATTAGACCAGACATCCTTCCAGATGAAGCCGGGCTGTGAGGGAAGCCTGGGTTCCGGGTGCAGAGGGAAGCTGGTGCTGGCAGCCGGGGGAAGGAAGGCCTACACTTGCACAAATTTCGTGCATCGAGCCTCTAATATTCTATAAGCAATTATGAACAGATTTTAAATATTGATATTTACATTTGTACTAGAAGGCTTATTAATTAGCATAAGCAATTCTAGAAATAATTTTTAATGATTGAAAAAAAGTAATGTTAAAGATAAATGGATAAAAATATTATACAGGTGAGCCAATATCTTCATGAACAGGATATGACAACTGGATGAACTCAGAAGTCTAACCTCTTCAGAGTCACTCTTTAATAAAATCTGTAAACATTTTCTAAGTGAGTATTCTGCTGCCAGACTTTAGCAAATCCTGCAGTCAGTATTTATTGCAATATTGTTTTGTAGTGACCTCTTTAAAAAATATATGACAGCCTAAAAAGAACAGAGAGCTGAAACATCACCATGCTTAACAACAGTTTGTGTGTATATATATAATGTAATTCACATATATATGCATGTATGTATTAGAGTAATAAGAGGTAAGTATATGGCAGAACTCAGTCTGAGAAAATTTGCTTGTAAACTTCCAGGTAATACATTTTTGGGGAAGAAACCAAAAGCTCCAGCCAGCTATATTTGTAGGGGCTATTACTATTTATCAAAATAACCTAAACAGCCAAACTGAATTCACTTGTCTTGCAATAATGTGAAAGGATCATTTTTTTCATCATTCATTTCTAACTCATTAATCTTACTCATGAATTTCTACCAGTTTATTACACAAGATATAAAATTAAAGTTAAACACATGATGTTGATTTTGCACATTTATGCAAAAGTAGCATTTACCAAGTAACCATCATGTTGATACATGTTATTTATTAGTGAATGCTTGTCTGAATTTTATCTGATTGATCATTTTAATACATATTTTGGTTATTTTGTTCATTCTGGCCTTTAGCAAATACAATTATTTACTAATTTAATTTTTAAACAGAGTGATGTCTGGAGGCAGATTGCCTTTGTGCATACTCTGGCTCTACTGCTTATCAAATGTTATAAATTCTCCCTCCTACCTGTAAAATGTTGAAAATAAACTTGCCCACTTCATAGGGTTGTTGGGAGGATCAAATAAAATAATTTATGTGAAGAACACAGCACGAAGGCTGGCACAAGATATGTGCTCCATACACATTACCATTGGGGGCAGGAATAAAGAAGGTGAAAATGAAAAGAAAACTAAAATTAAAATATAATTTTTCACCAATGTATTCATCTTTGTCTAATGAAAAACATATAAACAACCCCTTTAGGTAATTTGTCAATTTCATTAGTTAAAATGCTCTTTCTCTCAGATTTTCTCTCCAAGGTGGTGGCTGAGTACATCAAGGAGAGGAGAGGTGTCTGAGGAAGAGTTATAGCCAAGGAAGACTGGATATAGAAACCCATAGAGTGTCTTCTGGATCATTCAGACTCTGCTGCCAAGCTGGAATTTCACCTTTTCTGAGATATACACTTGTATATCAAACTTCATTCTTGACATCTACACTGGTATGTCTCATAAATATCTCCAAGCAACATAGATCAAAGACAACTATTGATTTTTCCCTACACCCACCCAAACCCACTGCTCCCCAGTTTTCCTTATCTACTTCATCCACCATCCACTTCATTGTTCCTACCCCAAAGCTAAGATTTGTCTTATGTTCCTTTTTCTATCACACTCCACATTGGCAAGTCCAGTTGACTCTTGTCTAATATACTCTTCATACATCCTTTTCCCTTTATTTATCCTAATACTGCTGCATTCCAAACCATCATCATCTCTCATTGCCATCTACTGTACGAGCTTTATCACCATTCTCCACGCTTCCACTCCTGCAACTCATTCATCTGTTTTCCATACAGCAGTCTGAGTGATCTTTTAAAACTTAAATTATATCACAACCATGCTTGAAACCCTTCCATGGCTTCCCATAACATATAGATTATGCTCACATTAGTTAATATAGCTCTTAAAATAGAATTTAATTTGGCTCCTGACTACTTTCCCAACTCATAAAGTATCACTCTTCCATAATACAAACTCACTGACCTTCTGATTTCTTGAGTACACTAAGGTGATTTCCATCCTAGACTCCCGAATTTGCTATCACTTTACATGGAGTTCACACACCCTTGACATTCACAAATCTGTCTTTTTCTTCTTCTGCAGATGCCCAATGATTCAGTTTAAATGTTACCTCCTCAGAGAAGTCTTCCCTCAGAATCAAATATCTCATCTAAAAAACATCTAGACACACTCTATCAACTCACATTTGACATTTTCTTATCATTCATTCATTCAACCCTTTAATTTATTTTCTCTCTTTTCTCACCTCACTGTTATTTAAGCAACTTGAGAAAAGAAAACACAATAGTGTCTGAAACAGTAGGTTGTCAGTGTATATTTGTTAATTGAATAAATTAAATAAAGGACTGAAATCATTGAAAAAAATGAAATTTCCCAACATATCACAAAGCAGTGAATCAGTACTATCAATGCTTGGAGTAATGTGCTCCCAGAATTGAAGACTGATCATTGTTGAATCTGGTTCCCTCTGGCTATTTTTGTTGTGCTGACTCCTAGCTTTAGTCTTTACCTGTGGTTGCCTTTAGTTTCTAAATCCAGACTTCTGTGCACCTTATGAAATCAGCCCTTAAGTTCCTGCAGCTTGAATCACACCTAAATGCTTATATATGAAGTCAATAAATTGACTTCACTAAATTCATTGCATAAATGCTCATGTGTCATCACCCCATGCTGTATTAAATGGACATATTTGGGGCTTCAGTCTCTACTAAGGGAGGAGGGGATGAAGAATGAGGATTCTGCACCCTCTCACAATCCAGGACCCTCTCACAATCCTGCACCCTCTCACAATTCACAACCCCTTGGGGGATGTCAGAGAGCTGGTTTTGGCCCGATCCCCACAGACCAGGCTGAGGAACCACACTGGTGCATGAATTGGTGCACCAGGCCTCTAGTATGCATAGAAGATCTTTGGTTAATCTCTTCCTGCCCTCTCCCCTCCCCCTTCCCTCTGAGATTCATCAGTCTGTTCTATGTTTCGTTGCCTGTGGTTTCCACTCCTGCATTGAGCATCTGTCCCCTGGTTGTCAGTGCATGTCATAGCGAGCAGTTGAGCAGCCTTAGCATTCATTAGCATATTACACTTTCATTGGTTTAAAGGATGACTGGACACTTAGCATATTAGGCTTTTATTATATAGGACTAGAGGCCTGGTGCACAAAAATTTGTGCACTCGGGGAGGAAGGGGGTCCCTCAGCCTGGCCTGTGGCCTCTCACAGTCTGGGACCCCTCTGGGGATGACCACCTGCTGGCGTAGGCCCACTCCCTGGGGGATTGGCAGCCCGGCAGCCCTCGGGGGATGTCCACTTGCCAGCAGGGAGCAGGCCTAAACTGCAGTCGGACATCATTAGCGCTGCTGAGGAGGCAGGAGAGCCTCCCACCACCACCGCTGTACTGGCAGCCATCAGCCTGGTTTGTGGCTGAGCAGAACTCCTCCCATGTGAGAGCACCCTGACCACCAGAGGGCAGCTCCTGCATTGAGCGTCTGCCCCTGGTGGTCAGTGTGTGTCATAGTGACCAGTCATTCCCAGTCTTTCTGCTGTTTGGGTCAGTTTGCATATTACCCTTTTACTATATAGGATAGAGGCCTGGTGCACGGGTGGGGGCCGGCTGGTTTGCCCTGAATGGTGTCCCGTATCAGGGTGGGGGTCCCGCTTGGGTGCCTGGCCAGCCTGGATGACGGGCTGTTGGCTGTTTGCAGGTGGTCACACCCCCTTAGGGTGGGGGTCCTCACTGGGGTGTCTGGCCAGTCTGGGTGAGGGGCTGAGGGCCGTTTTCAGGATGGCAGGTGACTGAAGCTCCCAACCTCTCCTTTTTTTCTTTTTTTTTTTAATTCTGGGATTTATTTACCTTCTATGGCTGTCACTGGAACTGAGAGCCGGCTTTAGCTCTGATGCTTGGCTCCAGCTCTGAGACCTCAGCTGCTGAAAGCAGGTATCTAGGTTTGTTTGGCTTCTATAATTGAAACACTGTTGCAGCTCCAGCTCTGAGGCTCGGCTGGCTGAAAGCAGGTTTCTGGGGTTTGTTTAGTTTCTATAATTGCAACATTGTTTCTTAGAGTGCAGCTCAGAGGCCGGCAGCGGCAGGCAGGGAACCTTGGCTTCCTCCATCACTGGAGCAAGCAAGCCTCCTGTTCCCTTCAGCTGCCTGGCTGCTGGCCGCCATCTTGGTTGGCAGTTAATTTGCATATCACCCAGATTAGCCAATGGGAAGTGTGTCGGAGGTACAGTTAATTACCATGTTTGTCTATTATTAGATAGGATTAGAGGCCCGGTGCACAATAACTTGTGCACTGGGGGGGGGGTCCCTCAGCCTGGCCTGTGCCCCTCGCAGTCTGGGACCCCTCTGGGTATGACCACCTGCTGGCTTAGGCCTGCTCCCCGGGGGATTGGGCCTAAGCTGGCAATCAGACATTTCTCTGGCAGCCCGGCAGCCCTCGGGGGATGTCCACTTGCCAGCGGGGAGCAGGCCTAAGCTGCAGTCCAACATCCTTAGTGCTGCTGAGGAGGCAGGAGAGGCTCCCACCACCACCGCTGTACTGGCAGCCATCAGCCTGGCTTCTGGGCTGAGCAGAGCTCCCCCATGTGGGAGTGCACTGACCACCAGAGGGCAGCTCCTGCATTGAGCGTCTGTCCCCTGGTGGTCAGTGTGTGTCATAGTGACCAATCATTCCCAGTCTTTCTTCCGTTAAGGTCAGTTTGCATATTACCCTTTTACTATATAGGATAGAGGCCTGGTGCACGGGTGGGGGCTGGCTGGTTTGCCCTGAAGGGTGTCCCGTATCAGGGTGGGGTCCCGCTTGGGTGCCTGGCCAGCCTGGGTGAGGGGCTGATGGCTGTTTGCAGCTGGTCACACCCCCTTCAGGGTGGGGGTCCCCATGAGGTGCCTGGCCAGTCTGGGTGAGGGGCTGAGAGCCGTTTTCAGGCTGGCCGGGACTGAAGCTCCCAGCCTCTCCTTTTTTTCTTTTTTTTTTTTATTCTGGGATTTATTTACCCTCTATAATTGAAACTTTGTTGCCATCACTGGAGCTAAGAGCCAGCTCCAGCTCTGTGGCCACAGCCGGCTCAAAGCAGGTATCTGGGGTTTGTTTAGCTTGTATAATTGAAACTTAGTTGCTTTCAGAGCTCAGAGCTGGGCCGCGGCAGGCGGGGAACCTTGGCTTTCTCCATCACTGGAGCAAGCAAGCCTCCTGCTGGCTTCAGCTACGTGGCTGCCAGCCGCCATCTTTGTCAGCGGTTAATTTGCATATCGCCCTGATTAGCCAATGGGAAGCGTAGCGAAGGTATGGTCAATTACCCTTTTTGTCTTTTATTAGATAGGATATAGATATGCCAAAGATCAGTGTACATTGACATACTTCAAGGAATATTTTAGTTAGGTTTCTAAGGATTATGTAGGTAGACAAGAACAGCAACGTTAAATTCATAGTCAACCTCCCAGCCCTAAGATAATGAAATTTTATTCTTTATTAACATAATGGAGTTTGAGTTATTTTTTAAATGACTTTACACAATTGACTCTTCCAATTAGAGAGTAACATTTCTTGCTGTTACAATAGCCAGAGGTACCCCAGGAGCAAAGAGTCAACCCCCGAGATCCAGAATTAAGAGAAGCCTACAGGAATGGAGGAAGAACACCCAAGATGCAGGAGCCAGAGTTATCTTTAGGAGTCCAGGGCCAATGCCCAAGACCAAGGAACCAGAGAGCCCCCCAGGGGTGGAGGACCAATGATGAAGATCCAGGAGCCAGAGTTGTCTCCAGGAGTGAAGGGCCAACAAACAAGATCCAGGAGACAGAGAGGCTCCCAGGAGTGGAGGCTGCCCTCCAGAAGTCCTGCTTATGCTTGCCATTCATCACTTTGAATATTTCTTGCCACTCCCTTCTGGCCTGCATAGTTTATGTTGAGAAATCAGCTGACAGTCATATGGGCACTCCCATGTAGGTAACTAAGTGTTTTTCTCTTGCTGCTTTTAAGATTCTCTCTTTGTCTTTTACCCTTGGCATTTTAATTATGATGTGTCTTGGTGTGGTCCTCTTTGGATTTCTCTTGTTTGGGGTTCTCTGTACTTCCTGGACTTGTGAGTCTATTTCTTTCACCAGGTAGGGGAAGTTTTCTGTCATTATTTCTTCAAATAGGTTTTCAGTATCTTGCTCTCTCTCTTCTTCTGGCACCCCCATAATTCGATGTTGGTACACTTGAAGTTGTCCCAGAGGCTCCTTACACTATCTTCATATTTTTAGATTCTTTTTCCTTTTTGCTCTTCTGGTTGGGTGTTTTTTGCTTCCTCATATTTGAAATCATTGATTTGATTTTTGGGGTCCTATAATCTACTGTTGAATACCTGTATATTATTCTTTATTTCAGTAAGTGTATGCTTAATTTCTTGCTGGTCCCTTTCCATGTGTTTGGCATTCTCACTAAGATCCTTGAAAGTCTCACTAAGTTCCTCAGATGTTTCTAGAAGATTCTTGAGTAACATTATAACCGTGGTTTTGAACTCTATATCCAGTAGTTCGTTTTCTTCCATTTCTTTCATTTGTGACATGTTTCTTTGTCTCTGCATTTTGGCTGCTTCCCTATGTTTGTTTCTATCTATTGGGTAGCTGCTAAATCTCCTTGAGTTGATAGAGTGGCCTTGTGTAGTAAATGTCCTATAGGACCCAGTGGCTCAGCCTCCCCAATCACCTGAGGTTGGCACTCTTGGTGCACCCCTTTGTGGGCTGTGTGCACAGTTTTGTTGTAGTTGACCCTTGATTGCTGTTGGTGTCACTGGGAGGAATTGACCTCCAGGTCAATTGGTTGTGGAGACCAGCTATGACTACAGTGGGAGAGCTGCTGTGCAGGAGAAACTCCTATGGAGCAGGACTTGCTTCAGTGGGGCTTTGGTGCTCACTGCATCTGCCCCTTCAGTGTGTCACTTATGGATATGAAGAGTTGTAATCTGGTATGGTCTCACTCTGACCACTGGGTACACTGGCTCTTGGGTCTCCAGAGAGGTGCAAAGTCAGCCACTGCCTGGGGCCATCCAGCAGGAGCTACAGAGATCTGCAGATTCCTCCTCTTTATATTGGGTTTGGCAGTGCCCAGATGAGGCCCAGCTGTGAAGCAAGGCAGGCTGGTGCTGGTGCTGGGTCTTGGGCCTTTTATTGATAGGTTTGGGGCTCCCTGACCCAGCTGCAGCTTGTTTGACTGGGTTTTTAGCCTGAGAAAGCACAGGGCATTCATATGCAAATACCACTCTGCACAGCTTGGGTGGGGTTGTAAATTGAATGAGGCTGGGTCTCAGGGAATCACCAGGGTGGAGCAAACAGAATGGCTGCCAGTCAGTCCTGCACCGGGGAAGTCCCAGCACAGGAACAGTGACCACTGCGATCACCTCCATCTGGAAGAAAGCTGTGTCTCCCCCACACCCAACGAGTTCCTGCCCCAATGTCAGATAGTCCAGTTTCTCCCCATATGTGTCTAGATCCCCCAGAGCCGTGGTCGGCAAACCACGGCTTGAAAGCCACATGCGGCTCTTTGGCCTCTTGAGTGTGGCTCTTCCACAAAATACCACGTGCGGGTGCACACGTACAGTGCGATTGAAACTTCGTGGCCCATGCGCAGAAGTCGGTATTTTGTGGAAGAGCCAGTATTTTGTGGAAGAGCCACACTCAAGGGGCCAAAGAGCCGCATATGGCTCGCGAACCGCGGTTTGCTGAGCCGCAGTTTGCTGACCACTGCCCCAGAGCCTCGCCCAGCACTGGAGCTCAGAGGAAGTGGGAGTTTGTAAGTTCAGTTCGTGGTGCCGGCCTTTTAAGAGGAGCAGCTGGGTCTGCAGCAGCCTGTGTGTCACTCAGCCCCAATCTGCACTGGTTTTTACAGCCCATAGTTGTTACTGCCTGTAGGGACTTCTTTCCCCAGCTTTGGGACCCTGGGCTGGGGGTCTGGTATGGGGCTGGGACCCCTCGCTCCTCTGAGGCAGCTTCTGCAGAGGCGATCTCCCTCCCAAATAAAAAAGCGGCACACCCAGGTGCTGGACCAGCCCATTCTGCACCTCCACACCTCCTACCAGTCTCAGTGTGCTTTCTTCTTTACCTCTATAGATGTAGTACTTCCACTTAGCCAGCTTTCCAGCAGTTCTGGATAATAGTTGTGCTGTATTTTAGTTGTAATTTTGATGTGGTTGTGGGAGGCAGCAAGTACAGGCATTTACCTATGCCACCATCTTGATTCAGTCTAGTTACTTTTGACATTTCTAAGTTACCCCCCAACCCAATCCTTCTAGGGATACTTTTTATCCATTCAGGTGTTGTGACAGTAGTATTCTGTGAATAACATGTAGCCGGTAATTAATTATTCTAATGACATGACAAGGGCCTAGGGTACAACTCAAAATTGTTAAATACCAACATTCCTAGACAGATCACATCTGCTGCAAAAATCCTCATCAACGGCTTCAAAGTGAAGGAAGTGACTATATTAGACCTTTACAAAGCTAGACTGGGAGATCAATAAAAAAAGATTAAGAAAAACAATATATTGTTTTTACACACTGGCCTACAGTCAAACAACAGCAGCGTTAAGCACCAAACCCACTCAGAATCCCTAATGTCAACTAACCTTCTCAATGAGCAGGACTGAGATAATAGGCACACAGTTCCCATTTACTCAAACACTTTGATTAGTCCTGTCTGTTTGCCCAGCTCAGCACCCAAAAGATCCTAACCCTAACTAGTTCTTATATAGCCTAGTCCATTTTCACAGGACATAGCTGTTTTTCTGCAAGAGAAAAGTCATACACAGCACACTGTCTGAAGAAAAGGAATCAGTGTGAAACATCCCCCCAGTGCCCCCAAAATGGGAGAATGAGGATAGATTACGAACTTATAAAATCAGCCTGAAGCATGCCCTCTAGTTATGAAATGAGGCTCTGGAGGGCTGATGAGCAATGGCAAGATTCTGAGTGCTAATGACCGCTACAACCACATGTACAACAGACCATGCATGAGGAATTCCTGTAGGGGCTGAGGCATCTGTAGGCTAATCCACTCATCTATTCCCGGCACTCTCAAAGTGGGGTCCTGGACCAGCAGTCTCAATATCATCTGGAAATGAGTTAGAAGGGCAAATTCTTGGCCTCCCGCTGCAGACCAGTTGAATAAGAAACGCTATGGGTGGAGCCCAACAATCTATATTTTAAAAAGCCCTCCAGGTGACTCTCAAAATGGGAACTATTGATCTATCTAAATCATTGCAACGATTTGCATGGTAATGTAGTCTCTTCTCAGCAAATCCTCCCAGTACCTTTTAATAGGCCAGCGGTGGGCAAATTTTTTGTGAGTGCGTGCCAAAACCAGCAAAATCTCTGACTCAAAATTCTTATTCTTCTGCATGCCAACCCTAATTTTTTGAGAACATGTTACGCCTACTTGATATCTCTTAAGGTGTACGTATATGAAGAACCTTGAAGAAATAATAAAATTCATTCGAGCGACAAAAACACAATATATGATGATGAAAAATACATTTATTTTTTAATGTATACATGTACACTGATAGCCCGACAGAAAACTTTATGACTCTGTTCGATATTATCAGTGGGACTTTTGCTGCTGCATCACTGATGACAGAGATTTTACATCAGGTTTATATTTCGTGACCTTCAGAGATATGCACGAGTTACTACTTTCATCCGTCAGGCTACTCCTATTATGAGACTTAACAAAATTCATCACTGAGAACAAAGATTCACAAGTGTATGTGGATGAAACCAAAACACTGGTCAGATCTAGGAAGGCAGGGAGAGTTAAGGCAGAGGCATAGAAATTGCTCTTCCCCTCTCTCGTCAATCCATGTCTATGGTCTTTAAGATAACTTGTTATGTAAAATTATTTATTTATCTAAGATGCACCTACACTGAATTTATCTGAAAAATAAAAAAGTCTATATTAAGAAAAAAATTGTAGCCAAAACTGGTTTGGCTCAGTGGATAGAGCGTCGGCCTGCGGACTGAAAGGTCCCAGGTTCGATTCCGGTCAAGAGCATGTACCAGGGTTGCGGGCACATCCCCAGTAGGAGATGTGCAGGAGGCAGCTGATCGATGTTTCTCTCTCATGGATGTTTCTAACTCTCTATCTCTCTCCCTTCCTCTCTGTAAAAAATCAATAAAATATATTAAAAAAAGAAAAAAATTGTAAATGGAATATTATAAGAGAGGGTTTCGCGTGCCAGCAAAAGTTACTGGCGTGCCATGTTTGGCACACGTGCCAGGGGTTGCCCACCCCTGTCATAGGCCTTGTCTACATACGGCAGTAGCCTAATCCTCTGGAGACCGTGAAAGAACATTACTCAAAGGCAGTGAGAAAAGAGGCACTGGCCTCAGTTGGCATGCTAACTTATGTATGCAAAGGGTGATGTGACCAGCAGGTCACTGATGAGCAGATTTGGCCACAACTGCACACAGCTGCAGGGTCAGAAGCATCATCTTTGTTGGCAAAGAGCTACACAAATAATTCCTTAATTAAAATGCCTGTTGTGTACCTACACAAAATGCACCACTGGTATTTAACTTATTATTATGAAAAGTCCTATTGACTATGAAATGTTGAAAATAAATCAAATTTTGAGCCATTTTTAAATAAAGAACAGCCCTAGAGCCCCTGGGGAGGCTTGTGGCTAATACAGGGGATATTTCATGAGGAGCTGCTGAGGAAAATGCATGTTTTCAAAATCCAGGTACATGAGGTAGCACTTGTTTAGCTGCCATTCAATCCCATTAGGAATATGCTGATTAGCAGCCAAAGAGAGAAACTTGTGACCAGATGACCAACTCAAGCAAAACATATTTAGGTTTAGACTCTCTGAAGTGTTTATCCCACCCCAAACATTCCCTACGATCAGCTTTGGCTGGGGCTCCTGCTCCGTCATCTGATGGCTCTGCTCCTGCGGCTCAGTGTGGTCCAGGAGAGCCCACAGCCAAGCTCGGCTGGTCCAATCAACAGCTGGCTGCTTATCTGACCAGAACAGCCCCATGGGGCACAGTTCCTCTCCCTGAAATAAGCAGTCCCTGCCATTCTGGGAAACGCATTGTCTCTGGCAAAGTAGTATGAGCCCAGCAGATAACAAAGAAAATAGAACCAGAAACCAGAGTAGGACCTGGTAGAGAAAAAGAGATAAAGTTGGAAGGAGAAAGGAAATGGCGAGGAAGAGTAATTAGGGCAGTAAAGCCGAGGGGCAACTGGACAAACAAGACTATTATCACTCAAACTTAGAAAGATTCTTCAGTATTTAACAATTTGTAAATCAGGTGTCTCTTCTGCAAACAACAACAACAAAATCAAAAGTCGATACTCTATCTATACCTATATAATAGTTCCACTTGTACGGGAAACAGTTTTCCTATCCAATTCAACACAAATTATCTTTGTATTGTTTTCTACCAGTCTTTTGAAATTTCTTTACAAGAAAAGTGTAACAAATCAGGCCTGTGATTGAGGACAGTTTAGGAGTAGTCCCAATTTGGGCAGTTAATTTTTAAGCCACCTATTATGAGAAAAAGGCAGTTATAACTAAGACCTGATTTTATTCTCTAAAATGGCTAGAGTTACGTGAGTTTATCCTCCAACATCTACTTTTTAAGTGAAGAATAAGGCAGCGGTTTCCAACCAGTATGCCTCAAGAATTTTTAAAACATGCAATACCTGACTACTTAGTCAGGCTCACTGACCTCTTTCATTTAGATTGTCAAATTTAGAAAACATGACAACAGCCAACACAACAATAGCTGTCCTATGTGAATAAATCAAAATTATATCTATTTTTTGTCAGATAGGCAACAAATATATTTTTTGACGTACCTCAGAATTTTAGTAATTAGTTTATGTGTGCCATGAGATGAAAAGGGTCGAATATTACTGAATAAGGTGACCCGTGACAAGTCTTACAGCCCTGGAGGGCCTTTCTCATTTAACTTTGTGATCCATTAAATGTATCCCCGTTCATCACTTTCATTGGCTACCGCAATAGCACTGCTCTCAGATGAGTTCATCAGGATCGAGTTGTGGGGGGGAAAAAAAATTCAATTTCTGTCCAAAGAATTATTTCCAAATTCCCACTTACTTTTTAAAAGAGGTCACTGAACACACATCTAGATGATTTCAAAGAGTGTAATTATGCAAAATATTTGAAATCTCTAAAAGAAGAATCTGCCTGATTATACCCTTTATTTGTTTTATTTTACTATAAATATTAGGATTTAGCAGGGATTTTATCACAACCTTATTTTTTGTCATAAATAGTTAAATTACATGCCACCAAAACTCTTAATTGTGACTAATTCTAATTAAGAGGTAAAAGGTTTTAAAGCTTTTCACCTAGTTAAATATGTATTAACTGCATCATCTTTGTTATTCACAAATGTTCTCTATTATGGAAATGTATCATTCTCATGCCATATGCTAATGGTAACATTTACAGAAGAAGCCAGACAGCTCTTTCCAGTGGGCACCTAGTCATGGGCATCTCTCAGGACAACTGGCACAAGCACAGCAAGACCAGGGGCAAGAGAAAGTCCTACCACAAAAAGGGAAAATATGAGTGGGGATGCCCTGCTGCCAACCCTAAGATTGGCCCCCCACGCATACACACAGTCTGCATATGTGGAGGCAACAAGAAGTACCGAGCCTTGAGGCTGGATGTGGGCAACTTCTCCTGGGGTTTCTAGTGTTTTATGTGCAAAACAAGGATTTTTAATGTTGTCTACAAAGCATCCAACAACGAACTGGTCCGCACCAAGACCCTAGTAGAGAACTACATCGTGCTCAGTGACAGCACTCAGTACCACTGGGCTGAAAGTACAGGGTCTAACCGACTTCTGATGAAGAACAAAGAGACTTTAAACAAAAAACGATTAAAGAAAATTCAGAAGAAATATGATGAAAGGAAAAAGAATGCCAAAATTAGCCATCTCCTAGAGGCACAGTTCCAGCAGGGCAAGCTTCTTATATGCATCTCTTCAAGGCCAGGCCTCAGGCCAATGTAGCACAGCAAATGGCTATGTGCTAGAAGGCAAGGAACTGGAGTTCTAGGTGAGGAAAACCAAGGCCAGGAAAGGCTAGTAAACCCCCTTCCCTCCTTAAAATAAAATTTAAAAAGCCAAACAATCTTAAATAAAAATAAACATATAGTGTTCTTGAACATAATATTAAATCAGAACCACCAGATAGGGAGGCAAATATGCAAATAGTGACTTTTACCCGTTTATCTCACCCATTTTACTTTTACAAGTTATCAAATCATATTTATTGTCTTAAAAATAATTCTTCACATTAATTTACATGAAACAAGTGTAAAAATATTTTAGGGAATTTTTCTGAACAGTATTTACCAACCATTTTCAATAATCATATGGTACAATGGGATCTATGTGTGCATCAGGAAGAAAAAATTAGCAAGTATATTATTGGCATGAGGAAAATTATGGTCTTTCTCAACCAAGAAATCCAGAGTTTCGAGAGTAAATATTCAGTTTTATACTGAAGAGTCTGACTCCATTTTTGATGTCCAACTATCGACACTTTTAAGCCCTGCTACCACCTCTTCCTGTTCTGCCAATCTGGGCAGAGTGAGCTGATAATAAAGCCCAGTGCTCCTTCCCTTGGCACTAGTTGTAAGTTCCCACCACCAGCTAGTACCGTCATGCCAAGCCCACTCGGTATCACCATAACACAGGCCAGTCACCATTCCCTAGTCTCTCTAACTATTTTAGAAACAAATTGAGAAGTCATTCATTTGTTTATATTTATGCATGGGTCATACACATTGCCTGAACCTGACAATGTATTAAGAATTGTGCTAGGTCTTAGGAGGGCACAGGATGACAACTTAAAACTCTCCTCAAGGAATCCAATGGAAGAGGCAGTCAATAAAGTAAGGATTTCAATGGAACATGGTCATGAACTTGATACAAAATATGTATCCAGCACATTTACATTAAATTTTACACCTAGAATTATTAGAGGAACTGATATTTTGCTAAATAATAAGAAGCCAACAAAGGTTTTGATGGTACATAATAGTTTGAAGCATGAAGGGTTAAAACCAAGCCAGTCATTGAAACTAGGGAGAAGCAGACGTCATATCACAAGGAACTGAGTGATAAATTAAGGAGAATGAATAATATCTTGAACATGATGGAGAGGCATTGAAAAAATGATACAAATTGCTTTAAAGAAACTTTTCTAAATCCTTAAATTCATATGGAACTATGAAAGACTCCAAATAGCCAAAGATGCCTTGAGAAAGAAGAACAAAGCTGGAGGCATGACACTTTCTGATTTCAAACTCTATTGCAAAATTATAATACTTAGAACTGTATAGTACCAACATAATAAGAAGACTCATAGACCAATGGAATAAAATAGAGAGCCCAGAAATAAATTCATGCATATTGGTCCCTGCATTGCTGCTAATTCAGTATGTTTGTAGGGGGAAGGAAGGTCTAGAGCTTCCTACTCTGCCATCTTGCTGACATTTCTCAGGCAAATATCATTTTGAATAAGAATTAATCTCTCTAGCTCAACCAGCATGGCTCAATGGTTGAGTGTCAACCTGTGAACCAGGAGGTCAGGGCACATGCCCTGATTGTGGGCTCTATTCCTAGTGGAGGGCATGCAGAAGGCAGCCAATCAATGGTTCTCTCTTATCATTGATGTTTCTATCTCTCCCTCTCCCTTACTCTCTGAAATAAATAGAAATATATATTTTTTAAAAAAGAAGTAATCTCTTTGGCCTGGCCAATGTTGCTCAATGGTTGAGCATTGACCTGTGAACCAGAGATCACAGTTAAATTCCAAGTCAGGGCACATACCTGGGTTTTGGGCTCCATCCCCAGTATGGGAAGTGCAGGAGGGAGCTGATCAATGATTCTCCTCATGATTGATGTTTCTGTCTCTCTCCTCCTCTCTCTTCCTCTCTGAAATCAATAAAAAAAATTCTTTAAAGAATAAATCTATTTGAATCTTCTTTACTCTCTAGTCATGTTGCTCCAAAGATTATTTTACCTAGTATCATATTTCTACCAGATAACCAAATTATTACAGTACTATATGCTCTCTCAAATCAAGCAGGAAAATAATCATGAACATTATTGGCCTTACTTTTTAAGGGACATAAGCAAAAAAATGCTAAAATTTTAAAGAGAGTAAAGGTGAATACATTTATTACAGTCACATATGGCAGAATAGATTAGCTAAAATCATTTTCAAATTGAGTTTTATATATATATATCCTCTCTAATAAAAGACAAAAGGGTAATTGACCGTACCTTCGCTACGCTTCCCATTGGCTAATCAGGGCGATATGCAAATTAACCACCAACAAAGATGGCGGTTAATTTGCATACTAGGCTTCAAGCGGTGGAGCGAAGCCAAACGTACCCGAAGGTGCCGAGCAGCAAGGCCTCATGGCCCCGGGATCAGTGGAGCCGTGAGGCCTCATGGCCCTGGGATCAGCGGAGCCGAGAGGCCTCACGCCCAGGGATCGGAGGAGCCGTGAGGCCTCAAGACCCAGGATCAGCGGAGCAGTGAAGTCTGACGGCTGGGGGGCGGGGGGGGTGGGCTCTGGCCGGAGCCCAGCCAGAACGAAGGCCTAGGTCCCAGGTGCTGTAGGAAAACTAGTGCCAGCAGCCAAGGGAAGG
Organism: Myotis lucifugus; assembly: GCF_000147115.1. Classification (NCBI taxonomy): domain Eukaryota; kingdom Metazoa; phylum Chordata; class Mammalia; order Chiroptera; family Vespertilionidae; genus Myotis; species Myotis lucifugus. The sequence goes on from NW_005871167.1 coordinate 280,744, forward strand.
GAAGGCCTATTGCACGAATCTCTTCATGCAACTTTGCAAAATTAAATGCTTAGTCAACTTTTGTGAATCAATTTATTGAAAATGAACAGGCAGAAACATTCTGAACATTGAAAATGAACACTCTTTGCCTGGCTGATGTGGCTCAAAGGAACATGAACCAGGAGGTCGCAGTTCGATTCCCAATCAGGGCACATGCCCGGGCTGCGGGCTTGATCTCCAATAGGAGGCGTGCAGGAGGCAGCCAATTAATGATTCTCTCTCCTCATTGATGTTTCTATCTCTCCCTCTCCCTTACTCTCTAAAATTAATAAAAAGTGCATTTTTTTCTAAGAAAATTAACATTCTTCTACTCTGCCTTAAAAATCTGGGATCAGTTAATACTATCAAGAAAGTAAAAAATACCCATATAACTATTAGGATGCCCATGATAGAAAAGACAGACACTTAATGATAAAAATGAAAAAACGCATTTATCAAGTGTTGGCAGAGATGTAGAGAAATTAGAACCCTCACACATTGCTACTGGGAATGTAAAATGGTGAAGTCATTTTGGAAAACAGTTTGAGGACAAAATGTTAAACCTAGACTTACCATATGTCCCAGAAATTCCATTCCTAGGTATATACTCCAAAGAATTGAAAAAAATTTTACACCAAAACTTTTATATAAATATTCACAGAATCATTACTCATAATAGCCAAAAAATGGAAAGAACCTTTTTATGTATCAACTGATGAATGGGGGGAAATGGAGAAATGGGGAGATGTTGGTCAAAGGGCACAAACTTTCAGTTATAAGATGAATAACTTCTGGGATCTAATGTACAGTATAGTGATTATAGTTAACATTATTGTATACTTGAAAATTACTATGAAAGTGGGTCTTAAATATTATTATAATAATAACAAAAATGGCAATCATGTGAGGCAAAGAATGTGTTAGCTAACTTTTTATGGTGAGCATTTTGTAATATACATGTGTATCAAATCCTTACATTGCACACTTTAAATATATACAATGCTATATGCCAGTCATATCTCTATGAAACTGAAAAAAAAAATCCTAAAAAATAAAGATAGACTGCTAATGGCTATGAGCTTTCTTTTGGGGGTGATAAAAGTAATAAAAAAAATCTAAATTTGATTTTGATAATGGTTTAGCAACTTTGATTATACCCAACAACAACAACATTGAATTATATATTTTAAATGGTTGAATTGCCTGGTATGTGAATTATGTCTCAATAAAGCCTGTCTAAAAATAAAAAAAGGAAATAATGAAACTTCAAACATTGGGGCATTACAAATAAAACAGTTATATTTCCTCAAATGCTCATGGGTGAGTTATATTCTCTGCCCAGTGGGAAAGTACATGGGAAGCTAAAGTGTAATCAAAAGGCTGCATGATAGATTCAGATTTAGAACAAAGCATCTTGGTACTCCAAGCAAGCCTCTGGCACTTATCTTTGATTAAGGAAAAAGACTTGCCTACTGAGGGCCGTAGTATTAGGCCCCCTCCCCCTAGCCAGATTTTCCCAGATGCCCCGAATGAAACATAATTCTCCTTTTTCACTTTGCTGTCTTTGTACTGTCTACAGATATTTCTACAGAAGCAATACTATTTAATGTAGCTTTCTAATACCATAGAGGAGGCCAGCATTTCAAATAGCCCTCAAAAGCTACACTTGACTTGAGGCTATTCACTATCTTATTGATGAGAAGCAGCTTCTTTTTTGTTTCCATTTTTCAATTACAGTTTATCTTCAATATTATTTTGTATTAGTTTCAGGTGTATAGCAAAGTGATTGGACAATCATGTACTTTACAAAGTGCCCCTCCCCCGCCCCCCCTCCCCGATATTTCCAGTATCTAACTGGCACCATACATAGTTATTACAATACTAGTGTCCCGGGTGCATGGATTCGTGCACATTGAAAGGCAATTAATTAGAAGAAATATTTTTAATATCGCTATTCGCCCTTTCTCTATAATAGAAGTGTCAACTAAATTCATGATCGACAATGACAGAACAAACAAAACACATGGGTATGATTGGCACCAGCGAGAGCTTTACATTTATTGCGCATGCCTCAGGGGGAAGGGGGTGGGGGAAGCTACAGGAGGGCAGGGCAGCAGGTGGAGAGCTACTGGAGGACGGCAGCAAGCTATTGGTGAACTACTGGTGCACGGATTCGTGTGCAGGGCTACTAGTATGTATACAATGTTAATCCTCACTGAAGGATATTCTTTTTTTTAAAACATATTTTTATTGATTTCAGAGAAGAAGGGAGAGGGGAGAGAGAGATAGAAACATCAATGATGAGAGAGAATCATTGATTAGCTGCCTCCTACACACATCCCCCACTGGGGATCAAGCCTGCAACCCAGGCATGTGCCCTTGACTGGAATCAAACCTGGGACCCTTCAGTCTGCAGACAGACACTCTATCCACTGAGCCAAACCAGCAAGAGCAAGGATATTATTTTTATTGATTTTTAGAGAGAGTGGAAGGGAGAGAGGGAGAGAGAGAGAGAGAGACCTAGGTGTGAGAGAGAAACATCAACTGTTGCCTCCCACACACGTCCCAGTTGGGACCTGGGATGGAACCTGCAATCCAGGTACATGCGCTTGACCAGAAATTGAACCTACAACCCTTTGGTGGGCAGGCAATTGCTCTCACCATTGAGCCACATGGGCCAGGGCTGATGTTTTCTTTTGCTATGCAAAAGCTGTTTATTTTGTCGTAGTCCCATTTGTTTATTTTCGCTTTTGTTTCCCTTGCCCTAGATGTATCTGCAAACATATTGCCACAAGAGATGTCTGAGATTTTGCTGCTTATGGTTTATTCTAGAATTTTTATGGTTTCATGACTTACATTTAAGTTTTTTATCCATTTTGAGTTTATTCTTGTGCATGGTGTAAGTTGGTGATCTAGTTTCATCTTTTGGCATGCATCTGCCCAATTTTTCCAGCATCATTTATTGAAGAGACTATCTTTACTCCATTGTATGCTCTTGCCTCCTTTGTCAAATATTAATTGAACATAATGGCTTGGGTCAATTTCTGGGTGCTTTGTTCTGTTCCATTGATCTATATGCCTGTTCTTAGGTCAGTACCAGGCTGTCTTGAGTACAGTAGTTTTGTAGTATAGTTTGATATCTGGTATTGCGATCCCCTCCTACTTTGTTCTTTCTCAAGATTGCTATGGCTATTTGAGATCTTTTTTGGCCCCATATAAATTTTTGGAATATTTTATCTAGATCTGTGAACTATGCCATGCTATTTAAATAGAGATTACATTGAATCTATAGATTGCTTTGGGTAGTATGGATTTTTTACTGCTGTTAATTCTACCAACCCATGAACATGGTATATTCTTTGACTTTTTTATATCATCCTTTATCTTTTTTTCAATGTCTTATAGTTTTGAGTACAAGTCTTTTACCTCCTTCGTTAAGTTTATTCCTAGGAATCTTAATTTCTTTGTTGCATTTGTAAACGGGATTCTTTTTTTTAGTTTCCTTTTCTGAGAATTCATTATTGGTGTACAAGTATAAAAATGCCATTGATTTGGGGGTGTTAATTTTGTATCCTGCTACATTGCCCAATTTGTTTGTTAAATCTAGTCGTTTTCTGGTGGAGTCTTTAGAGTTTTCTATGTACAATATTATGCCATCTGTGAATAATGAGAGTTTTACTTCCTCCTTTCCAATTTGACTGCCTTTTATGTTTTATTTTTCTCTATTTGCCGTGGCAAATACTTCTAGTATTGGATTGAATAAGAGTAGTGAAAGCAGACATTGCTGTCTTGTTCCTGTACTTTTTGCCCATTGAGTATGATGTTTGCTGTAGGTTTGTCATATATGGCCTTTATCATGTTGAGATATGCTCCCTCCATTCCCACTTTGATGAGAGTTTTTATCAAAAAAGTGTGTTGGATTTTTGTCAAATGCTTTTTCTGCATCTACTGATATGATCATGTGGTTTTTATCTTTCAATTTGTTTATGTGATGCATCACATTTATTGATTTCCGAATATTGTACCAGCCTTGCATCCCTAGAATAAATCCCACTTTGTCATGTAGTATGATCTTTTTAATATATGGCTAGATCTGATTTTCTAATATTTTGTTGAGGATTTTAGCATTTATGTTCATCAGGGATATTAACCTGCACTTCTCTTTCTTTGTAGTGACTTTAACTGGTTTTGGAATTAGGATAATGCTGGCCTCATAAAAAAAAAGTTTGGAAATGTTCCTTCCTCTTGGAGTTTTTTGGAATAAGTTTGAGGAGGATAGGTGTCAGTTCTTCTTTGAATGTTTTGTAAAACTCCCTTGTGAAGCCGTCTAAACCAGGACTTTTGTTTGGTAGGAGTTTTTGATTACTGCTTATATTTCATCAGTTGTTATTGGCCTATTCAGGTTTGGAAAATTTTATTTTTCTAGGAATTTGTTCATTTCATCCACACTTTCCAGCTTTTAGCCACATAGTTGTTCATAGTAGTTTCTTGCAATCAAAAATAGTACTCTTAAACTGCTCCAGTGTTTCCAAAAAATGTACCGAGTTAGTGCAATCAGAGCACTAGAAAATTCTGGCTTCTGCACAGTGTGCTGGTGACATGAAAATGGAAGGATTAGGAATGACCTGTCTGGGAAGCCTGCAGTGAGTTATACAACAAACTGTATTTGCTTTCTTATAGTTGGTAAGTGCACTGCCGTGTTTTAAATAAATTATCTGCAGCTACAGTTAATAATCCAGGGAGAGCCTAAATGGCACAAGAAGATACATTCTCCTTTGTGGAAACCACAGGTTTTGTGTTTCCCCTCCAGGTACTTGCCTGCAGGAGATGATGGTAACCGTTCTCCATTATTCTCTATAATAGCTTTATGGTTCTGCAGACTATACTTACAAAAGTGAAACACAGTTCCTGAAAATGTGCACCGGAGTTGCTTGCCTCTGTTATCTCATTCTTATCCTTACCCTCTAATAAAATAAAAATTGTAATGACCAGTGACTTCCCATTTTTTAATAAAAGTGTTCCTTTCAAAGGCTGCAAGAAGAGGTGCAAACTGGATGACTAATGTTTCAAAGTTGGTCAGAATGGGGAGTCTTCACAAACATACCATGTAAGGCAGACAGAGGAGGGATGGTGACACCATAATAGGACCAGAGAGTTGAGTCTCTGAAATCTCTTGAATTTAAAAAATGTGCCTATAGAGAAATTTAACACTAGCTGAAAGACAGAGCTAACTAGCAGAAGGGCACCCCGGTCATGTGTATTGTTAGCCGTAGGTCCAAACTAAGATCAAGATCAGGGGAGACTCTTAAAGTAGTAAGGGAATTTCAGATGACAAGGTTCTAATAGCCGGGAAAACCCTAAGGGCGTAGAGAGTAACTGGTATAATAATAATGAGAATTCACACTCTTGGAGAACAAAGAACACTGAAATTCAGGGACAGAAATAAGGCTACAGGGTATGTATTTGGCATTCACCTTTGATTTTTTTTTCTATTTCTTCATACCATTGCTAATTATGAGTTCTATTAATTAGAACTTCTTAAAAAATCCTCTGTGTGATCACTGCGCTCATCATTCCTCTGAGTTAATGCCTCAGCCTCCCAGCAGGTTTTCCTGCTTTACCTTCTTCCACGCTGTTCTTCGCACTGCTGTGAAAGTGATCTTTTTACAGTAGGAATTCCTTGCCTTACATCCATCAGTGGTTTCCCATTGCCTTTAGAATGAAACCAAACACTTTCTATGGCTTCCGGGAGCTGGCTCTGCCTTGTCTCTGACGAATCCCTCAGCACTACTTGTCACCAGCCACGGGTAAGTGTGCCCGTGTTTTCCAAAGGAGCCACCGTCTCTCAGGTCTAATTAGCTTCACACATTTTTCCGCCTCTGCCTTGATGGAGTGCCCTTCACCCGGTCAATTCCCACCTGTTCTAAATTCAGGCTTACCTCCTCTGGGCAGAGACTGTTACTCTCTCATATTCCTTCCCACGTCTGACTTTCTTATGTGTTGTCATGTGTATGCTCAAATCTATAATATATTAGGTACTGTATTGTATCTAATGGCTTGTTGTTCTGTCTTCCCCACTATTCTGTGTGGTCAGCGTGTTTTTTTCATTTATCACTTGTCATATCCAGCACAGAGATCTTAAATAGCTTTCAACTTGCAATCCAGCTCCCAGGCAGTCGCTATCTAGGACAGTGTGTGGACATAATCATGCTAGCAAAAGTGGCATGATTGATTAATGATGTCTGTCTTACGCACTAGTTGTAGAAATAGCAACATGCATATCATCAATTTGCTTTCTCCAGTTTAGCACATAATGCATTCTCAGTTTTTGGAGAATGATTAAATGAAAAATGTGGGCATTAAGAAAGAAACAGTAAAGTTATATAGGACTAAAAGCAAAACTAAGTTAATGTTGGCTCAGGAGCATTGAGCTTCTTCATGCCTGTGGACAGTATTTGTATTAGAACCTGAAGAAGGCTGAATCAATATGTAGATTAAAAAAGTCATCATGTTAAGAATAGAGCACAAAGAATCTGATCCTAGTGAGCTGACTCCAGATAAAAACAGGAATTATCATAGCTAACCAGTGGCATACACTAAGCTGAAGGCTTTTGAGTGGAATGATACAGCTTCTTGAGAATCTATGGACAAGACAGATCATCATAATAATAGAGGAATATGCAAATTAGCCAGGAGGCTGTAACATCACGACCAAACAGCAGGGACCTGAGGCCGCATGGCGCCTGGCTGGGGCGAGGGACCTCAGGCTGCACCTCCCGCCCCACGGGGCTTGACGGGGTCCTCAGGCCATGCCCCCTGCCTGGCAGGGCTTGACAGGGACCTCAGGTTGTACCCCCCTCCTGGCAGGGCTTGACAGAGACTTCAGGCCACACCCCCCGCCCCAGTGCCCTGCCAGGGGTCCTCAGGCTGTGCCCCCTACCTGGTGGGGCTTGACGGAGGTGGGGCTGGCCAATGGGGGTGGGGCCAGTTTAGTCTGGGTCTCTTGCGTTTTCAAAACAAGTGAGGGTGGTGGGCGAGGACTTGACTCTAGGTCCCACAGCGCACCCCAGACTCTGACAGGAGGGAGATTTTCATATACATTTTACCAATTTTCTTTCATCTCTGACACTTCTATTATAGAGAAAGGGCAAATGGCAATATTAAAATATTTCCTCTAATTAATTCCCTTTTAATGTGCATAAATTTTGTGCACCGGGCCACTAGTTTTTAGAATAACTACAATAACTTTTTATCTCTATAAAGCTAAACTATTGGAATTGTCACTGAGGACTAGGGATGATTACAATAACCTTAATAGACACAATTCAATATAACGACGAGTTTCACTAATCAATATATATTAAGTTTATGGAACAAGTAATATCAAGGATCATGCTTTAAAATTAGAATTTAAAGGAATTTTGTTGTTATACCTTTGTCCCTTATAAGTGAGAGTACTTCAGAGGAAGGCAATTTGGTTCTTCAATAACTAACTGTCCCTCGGATAAGATGCCAGTGTGCCTAAACTTCTTCCCCACAGGTATGTTCTTTTTCTTTTTTTTTTTTTAAGATGTTTTGTTTTTCCAAGGAGGTTTAATGCTAACCTTCAGGCCTAAAATTGCATCTTTCAACATTCTGTGACCTACCTGGAAGGTTTATAGTTTATAGCAATGGTTGTGATTAGTAAAATATTCAAATGAACACACACACATTTGTTTGTTTAGTAGGATGCTGTAGATTGGTAGCCCCCCTCTTTGTTTCTGTCTTCAAGGAAACAGTGTTCATCTAAATAGTCCAAAAGTTTAATATGATATGGAAATAATAATCAAGTGTTCTCTATGTATGTAAGTTCAATAGCTTTATAACTCATGTGACTGGTTTAACTGATCCCATGCTCTCAGTATGGACTTTAATTATGCAACTTTAGTTTATGTTGCTAGATGATAAGAGTATAAAAATTGAGAAAGGACCCAAAAGATTATACCATCCATGATTGGAAGGATGGAGAGGCATGAAAACTTGGCTCAAGTCAATTTAATTCATGAAGCACTCACTGTGATAGGTATAAAGTTACATTCAAAGATAAATAAATCTTTTATTTTGTTCTTATCTAATTATAGGTGTTAGAAAAGAATAATTTCTGGGATTTTTTCCTGCTTACTTGAAAGATGATGGTGTTGGGATCAGATGACCAACTTTTAATGATTTGTTTGTTCTTAAACTCTTAGAATTTCATGAGTCACTTGGCTGACTTAAAAAATAACATAATTGCCTTATAAATATTACTCATCAGAAGTTTGGGATTAGTGGTTATTGAGTCACCAGGTTTTTCAAAATTCTCAGCTTATGTAAAAAGAAAAACAAAGCATAATGTACATGAGGTCAATTAAAAATGCATGCTATAGAAGATATTTGTACATTTATTATTAACTCAGGCTTTTAAAAAAACTCAAGACACAGGTGGATAGACAGGCTGGGACAAAAGTAGTCTTACAGTTGTGAATACATGAAACACAGAGTTTATTCCCATATTGTAATTTACTAATTATGCTATTATATTCCATATGAACATCTATAAACCTACCTTTGCCACACCTTTTATTAGAAAATGGCTATGAGCACAAATTTAAAATAAAGAAGTTGAACTGCCTGATCACTTTTGCTTTTGCAGTGGAGTATACTTTTTTGGGACTGGGGAGCAGGGCTGCTTCTCAGAATCTTAACTATTTTCCTTTGTTTGAGGATGGAGGGAGGTAGAGACCACTTCAAACAATAAAATTTGAAATTACCTGATGCTTGCCCAGCCAGTCTCCCCGAAAGCTGGCCAGAAGCTCATGGAGAATCAATTTGGAGGCCAGCAATGGCAACTTAGAGGCCGCTCACGTTTTCCTGGGGTTCAGGGGAAGGGCGCTGCAGTGGGCACCTGTGTGCTGTGCAGGGCAGGGCTCAGTGCTCACAGCAGCAACGTCCCTCCTGAGCCGGTTTTGTGGTCTTTGACTGCAGATGTTGCTCTGTCTGCTCTGTCACTGAGGATTTTCCATGTCTTTAGCCTTCTCGGGGAAACTGTAAATTACTCAGTATTTTTTTCCATAAATTTCTTTCACTGCTTTAATGGTCTGGAACCAGTTTGTGATGCATGCAAGTAATCTCTGGGCTGACTCAAGTATATATGGCCACAGACACTTGTGCAGCGGTTTTCAAATTTAATTTGATAATCCTTTAGAGTATTTGCAGGTCTTAAACATGAATTGACAAAATAGATTAATCACAGAAGGTATCTATTTTAAAGCATGTATCTATTTCATAGTGTGTTTAGAGTGCTGAATTGCCCACTGTTTTCTTAATGTGTGACCTTGGGAAGATTTATTAACTTCTCTAAAAATCAGTTCACTCATTTATTAAAAAGGGACGAAAATCCTACTTACCTCAAAAAATTGTTTTAAGAATTAAATTAAAAATATATACATAAAATATTAAGCAAAGTGCTGGGTTCAAGTAAACAATATATATGATCTATTTTTTAATAAAAATATTCTAATTCATATTATAGTAGAAAAAAGTGTACCTTTTGGAATTAATTTGAAATTTAATTTTGTTTTTGCTTTATTCTAATAATATAATGTTGACATTTTGTTTACTTGCTCAGTCTGTTATTGCAATCTTTAAATAAAAAAAAATTTAATTACCTCATAGAATTGTTTTGTAGACTTGTGTGTGTGAAATAGCCTAGGCAAATGGTTAGAGAAATAATATTAGAAGATAGCTATTTTATGCAATATTTTTGGAACATTGCAGTTAGTTTTTACAAAACTCAATTTTATGAAAATGAGGCTGCAGCTCCAAGAGTTTAGATGATTGCATGGTACCACATGGAGTACCTGGAGTCAAACCCAAGTCCACACTTCAAACCTCTGCTACTTCCCCCTCTCAATTCATGTGTGAGGCACATGGTAAGCACTGAATACATTTTAGCCCCTTCACCATTTCCCCCTTACTCAAACAGTGTATTTATTTGAAGGAGGAGGAACCAAGATGGTGGCATAGGTACACACTTGTACTTGCTGTCTCGCATAACCACATCAGAACTAGAACTAAAAGACAAAATGGATATCATCCAGAACCACGGGAAGGCTGCCTGAGTGGAAATTCCACAACTAGAAGGAAAGAGAAAAGTGCATTGAATCTGGTAGGAGGTGTGGAGGTGCAAAATTGCGAAGGTATGGAGGAGCACATGGAAACAGGCTGGCAACTGGATACACTGTTGTCTTTTTCAATCAGGAGAGAGATACAAGCTCCCAATTGCTCTGAACTCCAGTTCTGGGCGAGACTCCGGGGACCCAGACTCATACGGGAGAAACTGGACTGTCTGGCATCGGGACAGGAACTCGAGGACGGCTTTCTCGCAGAGGTGCTTGCAGAGGTGCCTGCATGGGGCCGCGGGACACAGAGGCCCTGGGACCTCTCTGAGGCAGAGCAGACTGGAAGCCATTGCTGTTTGCTCCATCCTGATGATTCCCTGAGACCCTGCCCCATCCAATTTACAACCCACCCAAGCTGTGAGCAGAGGCTTTTGCATATGAATGGCCTGTTCTTTTTTAATCTAAAACCTAACAAACTGCAGCTGGGTCAAAGAGTGCCAAAGCTTCCAAAAGAAGGCCTAAGGTGCAACAGCAGCCTGCATTGCTTCACAGCTGGGCCTCATCTGGGCACTTTCAAACCCCAAACAAAGAGGAGGAATCTTCAGATCTCTCTGTAGCTCCTGCTGGGTGGCCTCAGGCAGTGGCTGACTTTGCACCTCCTTGGTGATCCAAGAGCCAGTGTTCCCAGTGGTCAGAGTGAGACCATACCAGAGTACAACTCTTCACATCCATAAGTGACACACTCAAGGGGCAGACGCAGTGAGCACCAAAGCCCCACTGAAGCAAGTCCTGCTCCATAATGGTGTCTCCAGCACATCAGTTCTCCCATTGTAGACACAGCTGGTCCTCACAGCCAGTTTGCCTGGTGGTCAATTCCTCCCAGTGATAACAACAGCAATCAAGACTTAACTACAACAAGACTGTGCACACAGCCCACAAAGGGGTGCACCAAGAGTGTCCACCTCAGGTCATTAGGGAGGCTGAGTCACTGGACCCTGTAGGACACCTAGGACACAAAGCCACACTATCAACACAGGGAAGCAGCCAAAATGCGGAGACAAAAAACAGGTCACAAACGAAAGAAATGGAAGAAAGCAAACTACTGGATATAGAGTTCAAAACCATGGTTATAAGGTTACTCAAGAATCTTCTAGAAACCTCTGAGAAATTTAATGAGACCCTTAAGGATATGAAAAAGGACCAATTAGAAATTAAGCATACACTGACTGAAATAAAGAATAATATACAGAGATCCAACAGCAGACTAGAGGACCCCAAGAATCAAGTCAAAGATTTGAAATATGAAGAAGCAAAAAACACCCAACCAGAAAAGCAAAAAGAATAAAGAATCCAAAAATATGAAGATAGTGTAAGGAGCCTTTGGGACAACTTCAAGCGTACCAACATCCGAATTATGGGGGTACCAGAAGAAGAGAGAGAGCAAGATATTGAAAACCTATTTGAAGAAATAATGACAGAGGAACCAAGATGGCGGCGTAAGGTACAGACCTGTGCGTGCTGCCTCCCACAACAACATTGAAAATACCAACTATAAGACAAAACAGCTATCATTCAGAACCATGGGAAAGCTGGCCCAGTGGAAGTTCTACAACTGGAAGGAAAGAAAGAAGAGCATTGAGACTGAGTAAGATATGCAAAGGTGCCAAGAACAGAGGTACGGAATTGCGCGCCAGGCGGGCTGCAAATGGATGCGCGGTTTTTTTCAATCAAAAGGGGTTACAAACTCTCGAATCCACTGAGCTTGTTTGGGGTGTGATTCTGAGGTCCCAGACCCCTATGGGGAGAGGCGGGATGGCCTTGCAGTGGGTCAGAAAGCGAGAGTGGCTTTCTTGCAGAGCTGCTCACCGGCACTCGGGGACACGGAGACACGGAGTCGCAGAGAGGCAAGGAGTTGCGGAGACGCTATTGCTGTTTGCTCCACCCTGGTGACTCCCTGAGACCCTGCCCTACTCAATTTACATCCCCCCCCCCAAGCTGTGCCAGAGGCACAAAAGGAACCACCTGCGCTTTTACAGCCTAACCCAACAAACTGCAGATTTCAACTCCTCGCACCCATAAGGAACACACTCAAGAAGCAGTTTTTTTTTCCAATTGGAAGGGGTTACAAACTCTCATATTCACTGAGCATGTTTGGGGCGGGATTCTGAGGTCCCAGACCCTACGGGGAGAGGCGGGATGGCCTTGCAGCGGATTGGAAAGCGAGGGCGGCTTTCTCGCGGAGCTGCTCGCCGGCACTTGGGTACGGGGAGACGCGGAGTTGCGGAGTGGCAAGGAGTCTCGGAGACGCTATTGCTGTTTGCTCTGCCCTAGTGATTCCCTGAGACCCCGCCCTACTCAATTTACATCCCCGCCAAACTGTGCCAGTGGCACAAAAGGAACCACCTGTGCTTTTGCAGCTTAACCCAACAAACTGAAGATTTCAACTCCTCGCACCGATAAGGGACACACTCAAGAAGCAGAATCAGGTTCGGAGGAAGCCGGAACCGGACCCGGCTGGGCCGGCAACATGGAACTGCTGTACCAGCAAATGCACAAACAGGTTCACCAGATCCAGTCTCACATGGGACGCCGGGAGACGGCAGACAAGCAGTCTGTGCACTTAGTAGAAAACGAAATCCAAGCAAGCATACCAGATATTCATCCAGCAAGAACGCCTGGAGATTTTGTCCAGCAAGAAGCCGCCCAACAAAAGACAGAATGCCAAACTTCATGTTGACCAGTTAAAGTATGATGTCCAGCACTTGCAGACTGCTCTCAGAAACTTCCAGCATCGGCGATACGCAAGGGAGCAGCAGGAGAGACAGCGAGAAGAGCTTCTCTCTCGTACCTTCACCCCCAACGTGGGATGCAGAGCCCCCTGCGAGGCTGCGACGGCCCCTGGGAGGCTGAGACGGCCCCTGGGAGGCTGAGACGGTCCCTGTGAGGCCGAACACAGGGACATGTCGTGGATGGAAATAGCTACATTTTCCATGTGTATGACCCGGCAACAAAAAGTGTACACCTATGGATGAGGACAGTGGGGGGGGGGGTAAGGGCAGAGGGTGGGGGGAACTTGTTCGAGGGGAGCTATGGGGGGGGGAAGGGGAACAATTGTAATAATCTGAACAATAAAGATTTATTTTTTTAAAAAAATAATGACAGAAAACTTCTCCTACCTGGTGAAAGGAATAGACTTACAAGACCAGGAAGCACAAAGAACCCCAAACAAGAGGATTCCAAAGAGGACCACACCAAGACACATCATAATTAAAATGCCAAGAGCAAAAGACAAAAAGAGAACCTTAAAATCAGCAAGAGAAAAACAGTTAGTTACCTACAAGGGAGTATCCATATAACTGTCAGCTGATTTCTCAACAGAAACTATGCAGGCCAGAAGGGAGTGGCAAGAAATATTCAAAGTGATGAATAGCAAGAACCTATAACCAAGTTTACTCTACCCAGCAAAGCTATCATTTAGAATTGAAGGTCAGATAAAGAGTTTCACAGATAAGGAAAAGCTAAAGGAGTTCATCACCACCAAACCAGTATTATATGAAATGCTGAAGGGTATTCTGTAAGAAGAGGAAGAAGAAGAAAAAGGTAAAGATAAAAATTATGAACAACAAAGTGACAACAAATACATACCTATCAACAAGTGAATCTAAAAATCAAGTGAATAAAAAATCTGATGAACAAAATAAACTGGTGAATATAATAGAATCAGGGGCATAGAAAGGGAGTGGACTGACAATTCTCAGGGGGAAGAGGGTGTGGGGGGTGAGGGAAGAGACAAAAATCATACACCTATGGATGAGGACAGTGGGGGGGCGGGTAAAGGCATGGGATGGGGTAGGAACCTGGTGGAGGGGAGCTATGGGTAGAAAAAAGAGGAACAACTTTAATAATCTGAACAATAAAAATTTATTAATAAAAAAAAACAAAGTTGAGTGATAAATTACAATAAATGAAGACTGATCAGAGATAATTGATCTCTCTGTTCTCTTTGCCTAAATATTAGAACACTCAGGTTCTTAGAGGCAGTGTTTTAAGGACATTTATACTCACTCTGGAAGGACTCCAGTTCAATTCCCTTTCCTTTACTCCTTGCTCTATGACACTTCTGGCTTCCTTTTACATATCTGTATAATGGGATTACTACCATCGTTTTTATAGGAAATAAAAGAACTATGATTTACTGTGTCTACATTAAAAATAGAGGCTATTAATTTTCTTTCATCAGAGGAAAAGAAGGCATAGTTGGAACCCTCAACCCAACTAAAATAGTGTCTAATATAGCCAAACTTTGGGCATCAACAGAAACTGTGAACACCAACAATAGAAAACAGACCCTCAGTCTAGGTTTATGCAGCTATCATGAAATTGAATCAAAACTGTGTGCTATTTAATTTTCTATGATTTGTCAATGCAGCAGAAATATAAAGCCAAGACTAGACAGTCTGGCTTCATTGCCAACATGGCATTAAGGCAACAGTTGGCAGGATAAATCTACCTAATTCATATCTTAGTTTCAATTTTCCAAGGATACATTTACATCTATTTGCATAAGATGACTGATTTTTCTAAAATTTCAGTTTTTTATATACTACTAGTGGCCGGTGCATGAAATTCGTGCACGGGGGAGGGGGTGTTCCTCAGCCCAGCCTGCACCCTCTCCAATCTGGGATCCCTCGAAGGATGTCCTACTGCCAGTTTACAGGGATTGGGCCTAAACCGGCAGTCGGACATCCCTCTCGCAATCAGGGACTGCTGTGCTTGGCTGCATATCTGGCGCTTTGGCCAGACGGATCATGCTGTGCTGTCTGCTCCTAAAACACACAGATAGGAAGGTACTTACATCAGGCCAGGCCTTGAGATATGGTCTCATGGCTCCTTCCCAGCACGCAGGCCTTCTTTCTCAGAAGGCCCAGAAGTCTCATTCCAAATTTGGGAGACAAAGGACTAGGAAAGTATAAATAAAGAGAGTTTCCTCCACATTGGGGGGCCCAGAATTTGAAAGACACATTTTTCTCTGGGCCTCCATAGAATTTAATAATAAAATGTAACTCTTGCAGTCAGAGCTGCAGTTCAGCCTCTGCTTCGGCAGGGTGCTGTAACTGTAGTCGCTGGCCATGGAAATCGGGGCTGCAGTTCAGCCTTTGCTTCGGCAGGGTGCTGTAACTGTAGTCAGCTGGCCAGCTTAATGAAGGCTCTTAAATTTAAATTCTGAGTCGGTGGTCTATCTCGCTGAGTGAACCCATAACATTTGGAGGCCCCAGCGAGATCCCCCGGCAGTTTCCAGGGGCAAGGAGAACGTCTTGTCTGTGGAGGGCAGACAGGCGTCTAACTGCTGGTGTGAGAGTCCTTCTTTTATACCCGATGGATGGGCTTCTTCAGTGTCTCATATCAGTGTGCTCCGGTGGTGCCTTCTGGGCTTATCAGGATACACACGCAGGGAGTTACAAGTTATTTATCAGGGTCACACACACACACACACACACACACACACACAAGTTAGTTCCTCTTCTAAGTAAAGTTTAAATTCACTCTAATACAAAATGGAATTTGCTTATGCTAACCTATACTAACTAAACTTATTACTATAACACAGTGGGACCCTTTTCACTCTCCCTACGTGGAAGTCTACACTTCTTCTTCAAGACAGCTCCAGACTTTCTACAACACTTTCTGGCCGTGAATTCATTCTGCCATTCCGGCGGACAAAAAAGACGGGTTCCAGTACAAAAAATACCTAGCCACAGGATCCCCCCTTTCATACACCCGCTACCAAGGGGCAGCTCTGCACTCAGTGCCCACTCAATAGCCTCGCATCAAGGATGACCAGGAAGTCTCTCCATCACAGACAAACGCAAACATTTGTCCTCACCTAGGACTTGGCTCCACCTGCTGGCCAAGCAGGGACACGCCTTTCCAACTGCAATCCTCTCACCAACACGGACACAGACACATGAGTTCTCACACAGGTTCCTGGGAGGAACTTGACAAGACTAGGATGCTCTCCTCCCTCTACAGTTCCATTCCAAGGAACATATTCATTCTGAATGCCTGTGGTTCTAAAAAAAATCTTATTTCTATAGCATCATATTCGCTCAAGGAGTGGAAGAAAAAATTACCATACAAACATATCACTTTCAACAAAGATTGCTTCTTTTTCCCCAGCTGATTTCAAACGCAGTGAATTTGGCATTGCAACTTCAAAGGATTCACAACATTCAGGAAGGAGGACACACTGCTTGATGCTGATCACATTCACACTTAGCATGGGAAAAAGAATACAACAATCCTACTTTATCGCATGCAACAGGAATGACTATGCATGCAATGTGCTCAAAACAGGCGCAGGAATGCATGTTTATTTCCGCTTAGGGTGCCTGGGAATGGTTGCAAATTGACATCTTTCACAGGGAAGACGAGCACTAGCCCATGCTGCTCGCTGTATCAGCTGAACAGATAGACCTGCTACAACCAATGAAGTATGGTACCTATTTGCTTTGTTTAACAATAGAAAAGTTACTTTGATTTTCTGAATTGTATAAATCAACCCATCCGATTGAATGCCTTATTGATTGTAACGTGACTATCCCATTGATTGTTATCTTACTGGTTTTAGAAAGCACATTCTTCTGTACCTGGGAAACAGGACAGCACAATTATCCTAAATTGTTTTAGTGGCCACAGATAATGCGTTCCAGTTGACTCAGTGGTCCCAAGACCAGGACAGTGCAATTACTCTAAATTACCTCAATGGCTCTAGATAATGACTTCCTGGCAACCCAGTGGTCTCAAGACCCGAAGGCTCTAGATAAGGTGTTTCTGTCAATTCAGTGACCCCGAGACCCAAAACTATAATTAACATGCTTAATTCTGCTTCTGTAAACTGCTTTTTTGCAAACCAGGTTCCTCATTTCAAACCTTGAGATGTAATCAATACCTTTGTGATCTTTGCCTATATAAGTCTGGTTTTGCCACCATCTTAGCACTATGAGATTTGGGGAATGGCCCCTCATAGTCCCGGATTGCAATAAATGTGACTCTTTAATTCGACTTCTTGAGGCGTCCTTCTGTGATTCGCGGGGTACATTACAACACCAACACTCTCTGCTTTCTTTCAAAAGGGCACAAAATCAGCATCTTGGACACGGTCAGAGAGTCACCTCACAGGGAACCTCAGTGCACCCGTCTCCAGGACGCCCCTTCGCAGGGCTGCAGGGGGTGCACAACCCACAGCTAGAACAGTGACTTCAGGGAATTCTCTAGCATCAAGGATTCTCTCTCAGCACGGATATTTCTCTCTCTCTCTCTCTCTCTCTCTCTCTCCCTCCCTCCCTCCCTCCCTCCCTCCTCCCTCCCTCCCTCCCTCCATCCCTCCCGCCCTCCCTCCCACCCTCTCTCTCTCTTTCTTTCTAAAATAATAAAAATAACTTCCTACCAAAATAAAAACATTGTTTCTGCAACAAGCCATTCAGCACAATCTTTTTCTCCTGGCACTAACACGTTCCATTACAAAAACTGACTGTGTCTAGCTCCACTCGAAACAATATCGGCCTCCCCGATACTGACTGCCCAAAAGTGGCGGTCTCCACGGTATGGACGGACTCAACATGGACACCCTTGCCTCCCCGCTACTAAATAACTAACTGCGTAAACAATGGGGCCTCCAGGTCAATAGCTGGCTGCTTCTTCACTCATGGAGATGATGACGCACGGGCAGGGGCCCCCTGTGCACGGTGGGAGCTGGGCTCTCTCGCCCAGGTCAGGAGGGGCACCCCCCTGCCAGCCTTGCATTGGACAACCACACATTTCCAAGTGGCTCACCACCTCTGCTGAGTATCTCTCAGGGGGTCAATGAAAGCTTTGCACAGTCAAGTCCTCATTCACATTACAAGTATTGGTGTCCCCCACCCCCAAACCTCCACATACAGGATCTGCCTCCACATACAGGATCCACATACAGAATCATCACACCGTGATTTGTTGAATACATCCTTTCCAAGTTGCAATGATTACCCTTGATCTTCATGCCCAGCTTTCTCTGCCATTTCTTTCCATTTCCAATGCGAGGAATCTCACTTCCTTTGCACGGAACTGGAAAATTCTCCAGGATGGGATGCTCAGCCGTTTGTGTGTATGTGTGTTCACAGGTTTTCATGTGAGATGATAGTGTGAACATTCAGGAACTAAAATTCTCACCATGACTAAGGAAGAAAAGGGGTGGGTGGTTGCACTAAAATCTGATACCTTTTGGGGGGACAATAGGAGGAGAATCAACACTTTCCACTTTTATTTTAGATTTTTTATGGATCTGAGACAGACAGGGAGAGGGAGAGAGAAAGGGAGAGAAAGAGAAACATGGATGTGACAGACAAAAAATCAATCAGCTGATGTGCGTGCCCTTACCAGGGATCAAGGTGACTTCTTGCTTCATGGGTCAACACTCAATCATTGAGCCTCACTCGATGAGCTGTGTGTTGCTATTTGCATGACCTCTTTACTACAAAGACAATGTGGCCCTGGCTGGGTACATGACACGCTACGGTGATGACAAGCTTTACATTGCTGGTGTTCCAAGGTTGCTTTGAGCATCAAGCCTGGCCTGTTTCCATCATCACAGCAATGGGAGGTGTTGCATCACTACAGGTCTGCCGCAAGCCGTGCCGTCCTTGCTGCTTGACACAGTCGCTGCAAGGAAGAAACATCTGCACAGCATATATCCCAAGGGACCTGGCGTCTATGGCATACTGTTTTGGAGATGTTTGCTCCCCTTCTTAGCGCTATGTGTTCTGACCACGGCCACTTCCCCGGGAAAGGTTGTTTCCCCAGCTGGGAATGTTTCACTACAGTTAGGGATGAACGGGACTAGGAAAAGGAATGAATCAGTAAAACCGCCTTATGAGGAACTCACACTAAAACTGTTAGCAATACATTTAGGGCTTGCTAGGCCCACATCCTCAGGGGTCTACCCACCAGAGAAAGTACCAAAGCCTATACCTAAAAACCCACCGACGCAGGGCAGTCCCAGGGAAGACCACCAGGAATGCTAAAAGGACAACTATCAGTTAAAGAAATACCGCTGCAAACAATGCAGGCAGCCTTCTTATCTAAAAATCTTAGGTGACCTATGCAACCACAAAGACTTCAATGAACTGCCAGGCAGGTCGTTCATCACCATAGCTAACAACAATCATGCTTAAGCTACACAACCTTGACTTAGGCCAGAGAATAGGAAAACCTCCTTCCGTTTTTCCTTATACCTTCACAGTGGAGCAATAGAATAGTAACCACACAATAGAAATAACAAACTAGCTCTTATCATGGAACACAGAAACGAACCTTTAGAATAGAATGTAGAAACATAGACAATACATGAGATTAAAATCAGCAGAGCTAAATAGAAATGAGATTTTTAGCAAAGGTCAGGTAAGAAAATGTAAACATAAGACAAGAAACTCTAAAAGGTCAAAGGAGGAGCCAAAACATACCATGACGTAACCATAGATGCATGCTTGTAGAATCCAATAGTATAAACACACTTGTAACAGGGCAATAAAGACAGAACCTGATGATGCTGATCACCTGAACGCTGTCTCCGTGTCCTTCATTCTTCGCCCATGCCGTCCACACCTTTGGGGACCCCTGGACCGCTGGGGCTGGACCCCGGCACAAGTCCACTTCTAGCTTCTCCCTATTGCTTCATAACATAGAATGGAAGGAAAACCATGCAGGCTGTCTCAACAACGGGGACAGTCATTTACCAAAGATTCGGCTTTGGTCACAGCACATGACCCCCAACAATTCATTGGGCAGTGAAACACACTCATACTTACCTGGTTTCTAAACATTTGCCAAGTAAAACATTCACACTTACAAAGTTTTTAACATGCTCATTTAATTACACTTAGGAAGGCAACTTTGTATGAGAAATGTCGTTTTCTAAAATACAATGTATGTAGAATGCAAATGTATAATACATCAAACAGATTACTGCTTGGCTAGCATTTATATTTCAGGTAATAAATAGATAGGACAAGTTTGACATCACTTTCCAAACACCTGTTGTGTACATGGATGTCCAAAGAGGTCTTGTGTCTTGGACAGAGTCACCATGAAGTAGGTGCTGTGTGTGGAAATGAAATACAGGCTTCGGGCATCAAAAATCACTGACAAGGTACCTCCGGGAGGACACAAGGAACCAGCACCCTGGCCACAGGTTCCTGGAAGTCACCTCTCCAGGCCACTGCAGCATCGATGGTGTGTCTGGCCCTCGCTCTGTGTGTCCCTAGGTCTGTGTGTCCCTCCGTCACCAACACCAGCTGAGTCTGCTCGCATCTTCTCAGTGGGGGTGACTCTGGGAGCAGCGACGCAAGGCAGTACACGGGAGCACCCAGGACCCTCCTCTGTCCATTTCCCGCCTCCTTCACACCTCGCTTTCCCCTGCTCCTCCCGGCCTCGCCCTGAGAGCCTCGCCCCTGACCTGGTGGCTTGGGAGACCCTGCAAGGGCCCTGCTAGAGTGGCCTCCTCATGTTGTGTCAGGACCTTGGCACCTGAGGGACACTCAAACATTTCATTTTTATCTTATAGACACATTGCGTTGAAAAACATCAGCGGAGCTGAATGCTCTGCTCATCGTGGTGCCTTTCTTTAGGGGTATGCTGCTTTTTCACACCTTACAAATCTTTTCCTTCCTTGTACTTTCTTTGTGTATGTGTTGGTTAATTCTTTACAAAGGAGATGTTTTTCCCATTCACTTTTTTAGAGAACATGGAAGGGAGGGAGGGGGAGGAGAGAAAGAAAACAAGCAAGCAAACATGAGTATGCAAGAGACACATGGATCGTGGGCTCCCACAGGAGCCCAGACCGGGGCAGGCATTGAAACATGCATCCCAGGTATGTGCTCTGGACCAGGAATCCCACCAGCGACCCTTCCCTGGGCATCCGAAGGTCTAACCAGTGAGCAACACTGGCCAGGATCTATTCCTTCCTCTTAGCAGATGAGAACACATGTCCATCTTGCTTCTTGCAGAAGGCAGACAATCTAGGATGATCACTCATCATTCATGTTTCTCTCTTCCCTTCTGAAATAGGACAAATATATATTTCTAAAAAACACACTGTAGCCCTGGCCGGTTTGGCTCAGCGGATGGCGCGTTGGCCTGCAGACAAGGGGGTCCCGGGTTCGATTCCAGTTAAGGGCATGTACCTTGGTTGCGGGCACATCCCCGGTGGGGGGCGAGCAGGAGGCAGCTGATCGATGTTTCTCTCTCATTGATATTTCTAACTCTCCATCCCTCTCCCCTCCTCTCTGTGAAAAATCAATAGAATATATTTAAAATAAAAATATAAAATAAATAAATAAAAAACACACTGTAGCCCTGACCGCTGTGGTTCAGTGGGTAGAGTGACGGCCTGCAAACTGAAAGGTCCCTGGTTCGATTCCCAATCAGGGCACATGCACTGGTTGTGGGCTCGATCCACAGTGGGGGGGGGGGGGAGATATAGGAGGCAGCTGATCCATGATTCTCATTCATAATTGATGTTTCCCTCCCTCCCTCTTTCCCTCTCCCTTCATCTCTGAAATCAATAAAAAAAAGTTTTAAAAAATCACTGTGTTTCAACAAAAACTTTAAATTGATTTTTTTTCTTGAAGTACTAACACATTCCCATGATAACCCTGCATCTGGAAGTGCCATCAACAATGACAGCCTCCCTGGTACTGATTGCATCCATCATTGCAGCCTCCAGGGGACTGGCTGCCTCAGTAAAGGAGGCCTCTCCAGGGGCCGCTGAGTTGAGCGGGAATAACACCTTCTCCCGATACCCCTGCACCTCGCTGCACAGACTGGCTGCCTCCATAAAGGTGTCATCCAGGGGACTGGCTGCCGCAATCACAATGGCCTCCGGCTGACTGGCCGCCTCAGTAAAGGTGACCTGTCCGGTACTGGCTGCCTGGTTACTGGCGGCCTCCCCGGGACTGACTGCTTCAATAACGGCAGCCTCCAGGTTACGGACTGAATTAGTGAACGCACAGCTTCCCCATGTCACTGCAGCAGCCAAAGCCTCCCTTTGCAGGGCTGCGACCTGAAGGGGTGCAAAATACAGAGCCGAGACTTCAGTACATCCAGGGGGAAAAAAAATAATTGCACCCTGGACAGCCTCGATGATTTTCTAGGGTTTTCTGTGTTATTTGTTGGTTGGTTTGTTTGTATTTAAAAAATATATATATTTTATTGATTTTTTACAGAGAGGGAGGTAGAGGGATAGAGAGTGAGAAACATCTATCAGAGAGAAACATCCATCAGCTGCCTCCTGCACGCCCCCCACTGGGGATGTGCCCGCAACCAACTTACATGCCCCTGACCAGAATCGAACCTGGGACCCTTCAGTGCGCAGGCCGACGCTGGATCCACTCAGTTAAACCGGTCAGGGCTGGTTGTGTTTTTTGGAGTACAATTCTTCATCAACATCACAGGACATTTGCTAAACTTTCAGCACCACGGACAGAAGATGGAGGTGTTATTCTTTAAAGGGCCACAGCAGGGGAGCAGAGGATACTTTTCCCAAAGGAATTGGCTGACAGCTTCCTTTAAGGCTTGTGTCAAGCCTCCCCACGCTCGCCCCCAAGCCTCCCCACGCTCGCCCCCAAGCCTCCCCACGCTCGCCCCCAA
>NW_005871167.1:303715-305597 GCF_000147115.1 Myotis lucifugus
TGCTCCCCGGCTCGCCCTGCTCCACGGCTCGACCTGCTCCCCGGCTCGCCCTGCTACCCGGCTCGCCCTGCTCCCCGGGCCGGGCTTGGTTAAATACTGGCTGGTGATTGAGTAGATTGAGGACTGGGGGTGTGTGATTGAATAGATTGAGGACTGGGGGTGTGTGATTAAGTAACTCAGCTGAGAAGGGTCTGGGAGCCCCTAGGTGCCCGCCCTGGGGTTGTTTGCAGACCCAGCTGGGCCAGAGCCTTGCTCCTGCCCAGGGAGGAAGCTGGCAGCCTGGGCTCCTTGCAGACCCCCGTGGCCAGGCGGTCCCCGGCCTCCAGGCCGCTGTGGCTGCCCTGACAGAGCGCACAGCCTGCGCCCTGTCTTACCTGAGCTCAACCCGGGATGGCGGGGACTGTGGCTGCCATGACCGGGCACAGCGCTCGCCCTGCCTCACCTGAGCTCAATCCCTGATGGCCGTGACTCCGTTGCCCCATTTTGCTTCCATTAGAAATGTCTGTGTATTTCCAACCCTCAGCCACCGGCTTCCGCCAGCGGAGGCAGCCTGCGCCCTGGGCGAGGTCACACCAAGGAGACCAGGGGCCTGTGGCTGAGACAAAGGTGGTTGTGAGCACAGGGGCTGAGGTTGGGGCCACAGGAAGGCTCCAGGGTCTTCACGGCCTGGCAGGCCGCCCAGGGGACCCCGCTCAGAGGGGAGGGACCCGGGTGCTGAGAAGGCGCCTCTAGGATCGCCCTGGCTCAGCCTGACTCGCTCACGCTGGCATCGCTGGCACCGGCCAAGCCCCCTGGGCCACCGCTCAGCCCCCAAACAGGAGCAGATGAGCGGCCCCCAGCGGGTCTCCCCGTGCTGTGCGCCTCCTCCTCCTCCAGAGGGAGCCACCCAGGCGGAGGGGAGGGGAGGGCGGTGCGCGAGGCGGTCTCACTAGGCGCCTCCCAAAGCCGGTGCTGGGTGTTCTGGTGGGTGTTGGAGGAGAGGTCCGGCTCGTTCTTCCAAGAACACACAGTCCAGTGGCTCTTTGTCGTTCCCAACAACAGGAATGCAACTGAGACTAACAGACTCCATTTCTCACCCCACAGAGGAGCACAGGGTCCGCAGGCCAGAGGCACTGGGCCGGGCCTGGGAGCAGGTGGGTGTGGAAGCGGCAGCATCGGGGAGGGATCTGTCTTGTCCCCACAGGTGGGGAGACACAGGGACCTGGCCCGCAGCCCCAGCTCGGTAACTCGGTCACACCGGCCACCTGCACAGCGACCTACATATACCATGGCTCCCGGGGCAGAGCCCGCAGGGCAGAGGGTGGGAGGGCCTGGGTTATTGCGCCCGGGCTGCTGGGACACCAGGCAGCTCTGAGCGAGAGCGAGGGCGAGGGCGAGGGCGAGCTGTGTGCTGCTGTGAAGGTCTTCAGAGCATGAGGCCAAGTGAGAAGCAAAATACAGACCTGCAGGGGTCGGGGGAGGAATGTGTCAGCATGTGCTTTTATTTACATAAACAAACAAAAAATGATACAGCTGATGAGGGAACTGGGTGAGGCAGACATCTTTAAGATCATGCTGAGCTTTGTACTTCAAGCTAACACCTGGCCGGCTGGTGTGGCTCAGTAGATTGAGCATCGATCTGTGAACCAAGAGGTCCCGGGTTTGATTCCCAGTCAGAGCACATGCCTGGGTTGTGGGCTCGATCCCCAGTAGGGGGCGTGCAGGAGGCAGCCAATCAATGAGTCTCTCTTATTGCTGTTTCTATCTCTCTCTCCCTCTCCCTTCCTCTCTGAAATCCATTATATATATGGCTATCATCCGGCTCATCAAAAAGTTAAAGCCTCGGTAATAGCTTGAGATTCAGGTCAGTATTTCACTCATCTCTGTCTCCCCTTCCCCTTCT